>NW_007734762.1:0-5348 GCF_000696425.1 Galeopterus variegatus | reverse complement strand
GTTGCCGGACAGGAAAAAAAAAAAAAAAAAAAAAAAAAAAAAAAAATGGTGTCAGGAGGGTTGGTTTCTCCTGAGGCCTCACTCCTTGGCTTGTAGATGGCATCTCCTCCCTGCATCTTCACATGGTTGTCCCTCTGCATGTCTGTGTCCTAATCTCCTCTTTTTGTAAGGGCACCAGTCAGATTGGATTAGGCCCACCCTCATGATCTCATTTTACCTCGATCATCTCTTTAAAGGCCCTGTCTCCAAATACAGTCACATTCTGAGATACTAGGGGTTAGGGCTTCAACATGAATTTTGGGGGAACACAATTCAGCCAATAACACGGAGGGACCATCAAGGATATGTTCCTCTTCACCGCAATCCACAGCATGACTTGTTTCCCTGAAGCTTCTAGAATATTCAGCATGCAGATAAAATTAATCGGTTTCTAAGATCACACTGACACATTCACAGTTTTATCTGGAGATGGAAGGCAACCACTGAAAAGGAAATCATGTATTTTATGCAAATAAGAGTGAAAATATGGTGTATGTCAGTCTGTGCAAACCCCAAATAATCTCTCTTCAAGTCTTAGGGCAGTAAATCACTGATCATTGCCTTCTTTGAAAAATACCAAACCTGTGGATTAGAAGCAATGCTGGAACTTATTTTCCATGATGGTTTTTTTTTCCCCTTACCTAAAGCTTAGAGTTTCACACACTTTTGATATACACACTGCCAAAGTGCCCTCCCTACTGGACAGATCCAGTCACACTTTGCAGAAAGACAGTGCCCATTGCCTACACTCTCCCCCTGACCCCGGGGTTCCTAGTCTTAATTTCCTACTAGTTGACTGCCCTGGGACTCTGGTCTTGACCCAAACCTTGCTTCTCTGCCTGCCTTGTGTGTCCTTGTCCTCAGAAAGCAAGCATTTTAGGGAGGTCTCTCAGCTGCTAGGCTCTGACCACAAGAAACCCCAGAGAAGACCCAAATCTGAATCACAGCTGTGCCCCAGTTCTCCCAGTGCTGATCCAGCCACCTGCACCCCTGAGGCCTCAGCATTTCCCCACAAAGCTCCCTCCAGAAGACAGGCGAGGCCCTGGGCCTTCTCTTTCCTCCCAAGTCCTATGCATTCCGGACTCCCACTTTCAAGATGGCAACTCTTTCCCGATGGGTCTCCCTGCCCCTACTCTTCAGCATGCCCAATCAAACTTCCTCCACATAGCAGTGATCTCTGGGCAGCCCACGCTGGTTGCGTCCATCACTTTTCTTCAAACTTCAGGGCTCCCCACTCTCTGCAAAGACCAGATTCCACAGTTTGAAATTCAAAGCCCTCTTTGATTGGGCCCCATCTACCTGACCAGCCTGGTCTCCCTTTATACACGTGCAGACCACACACACACATGCAAACGCATGGCCCTCACACAGGCACACCACACACATGCAAGGGCATGTATGCATACACATGCACACACATCACACACCACACTCAAGCATGTGCACACACACACACACACACCACCCCTCTGAACCCTCCTCCCACCCCCACAGGACTTGGAGCCTCAGCCTGAGCCCCCCTCCTCCATCCATCTTTCATCTTTCAAAATCCTTCCCATTTCTCAAGCCCCAATTCAAATGCCACATCTTCTCTGAAAATGCTCTTGCTGTCCCCACCTCACCCTGCACCCTGGAAAGAATAAACTGTTTTGTTTTGATCATTTGTCCCGCACATGGCCACGCAGGGTCTTCAGAACAGCCCTTCCACAGCTTTAGGAATTTCTTTCTTTGGGAGCCAGAACTCAACTTCCCAGATGCCCTTGCAGCTTGTGAGCTGGCACCAAGCACACGCCTGGCCCCTTGGACACATCGTGTAGGCTCCCATCTAAACGAGGTCAACTGAGGAAGGACGCCACCTTGTGGAAGGCCAGTGGGCCTCGGAGGCCACTGTGACAGAGTGCTGGTGGACATCCCCTGTACAGTGGCTGTGGTGTGGCAGTGGTGGCAGGAGGGCCTCCATGGTGCAGCCGGTGGTGTCACATGGGTGTTGTTCTGCTGTGTAACCTCCAGCGCTGATCTCTGTCCATCCACTGCCCACCCAAGCGTCTCTAAGCTACCAAAATTCTTGTTATAGATGCAGATGGCCGTCATTTGCAACTGCAAATCCTGCCCAAAATACCTGCCTTCCTCTCGGTTCCAGGAGATCTTTCTTTGTGCCTCTACTACCGAGCCCTGCTTTGTTGTGCCCTGTCTTTTATCTGGTCGTGCCTGTGTCTTCTCAGCTGTACTGCATACACCCCAAGGAAAGCGTCTGTCACCATCTGACAGTTCTGCTCTTCTCGTCCTGCTTTCACTTTCTTCTGCCAACACCTGGTGTGTCAGAGTAAGGCTCGCCGCTTCAGCAAACAAGCCCTGAATGTCCAGCAGCCTAAAACAATAGAAACGTACTTCGCAATCATGGAACAGGCCAAGGTGGGGGGTGGGGAGCTCCACTAAACCCGGTCATTCAAGGATCCAGCCTTCTTCATGTCCACACCTTAGAAGTTTGTCTGCTGCGGATGGGTCTGGGTCTCACAGACCTCCTGGCTGGCCATGTGGAGGATCATGGGGCAGAGGGACACAAGGCAAGCAGGTGCAATGTGACCCATCAGCAAGGTGGGGACTCTGGTGGTGGGTGAACAGACCCCACAGAGCAAGAGAGAAGCAAGAGTTAGCAGTGAATTTTAGCCCAGCCCACCAATCAGAAGAGCCACTCTGCTTCTGCAAGGGGGACAGAGAGAGTCCCCCTCTAATAGTGTTGTTCCTGCCTGAAGGCAGACAGCCCTCCCGTTTACAGAAATATGAAGAAAGAAGCAATAGAATTCCCCTCACAGCATCGGAGGCTCTCGCAGCCTGATTTCAGTCCCTGCTCCCCGAATGCCTTATGCTCCACCCACCCCAGGGCACCCCTTGTGCCCAAAAACTCCCTGCAGTTTCCAGCCTCTGAGCCTTTGCATGTGCTATTCCTTCACCGCAGATGCCTGTCCCTTCCTTGTCTAACTGGAAGAGTCTTATGCATCCTTTAAGGCATAAATGCAAATGTTACTTCGTCTCTGGAACATTTCCTGACATCCACCTCCACAGCAGCGTTGACTTTTCCCACATCTGTGCCCCTGCAGTAGTTTGTCACTCTTGTGTGTATTTATTTCTGCCTATAATTTGGGCCATATACCTCTGTGTCCATGCACGGGATAAGGTATGTATCCAATAAATAATAGTTTAATGAAGAAATAAATGAGTGAAGCTCTCCAGCCTGTTTTGACTTCTGCCCCCTGGAAGGATTTCACACATGTAACCACCCTGCCCGGATCGAACATGCTCCCCTCCCCAAGGCACAGGCCTCCCCTGAGTTGTAGATCTGACAGGATCCAGGCAGCGCCTCTTGACTGTGTTCTTAAGAGAGAAATTTCTCCTTCTCATGGATGGCTACTCCCACATCATGCAAATAATCACCTTTCCATGGCCTAAAAAAAGCTTTTATTTAATCCAGCTGGCAGATGTCCTCAATGGAAGACTCCAGTGCAAATAAAAGTGGGGAGCCAAAAAGTCAGGGAGCTGGGCCACTCCCTTACCAAGCACACACGTGACCAAGTCGCCCCTGCAATGTCAGGGGAGTGGAAAGGAGCGCGGCCTTCGGCTCTGGGCCTGCCTCCAAGGGAGAAAATGGAACACCCTCCTATCTGCCTCCTCCCCTTGCTTACTTCTCCACCACTGCAATCATAAACCTCTGTGTCTGCCCCAGCATCTTATTCTTTTCCTAAACACTTTCATACGCGTATCTCATTGGATCCTTACCACACCCCTGTGAGGGTGTAATGCAGGGCTGATTATCCACAATAGCCTGGAGAAGCCCTCGCAGCAAGGGCCAGACTGAACTGATTCCAGCAAGAGTGCAGGCCGGGCTGCCTCCGTGCCGTGGCTGGAATCAAAGATGAGCCAGCCGAGGTCCCTGAGCAGGAGGACAACTTTGAAAAGCCAGGCATGAGTCAAGGCTGCTGACATCTCTCAGTCTGGGAAAGACCTCTCGGGAGAGGGGGCACTTCGCATCCTGCAGGTACGCATGTAAATGAGCTCAACCTTTCTAAAGAGCAGCAGCATGCTCTGCCACCTTCCAGATCTGGGAACTTTGAGACACGCACCGGGTGGAGAAAATGCATGAGTCAGGACACAGTCTTCCAACCTGGGTTGTGCCGCAGTCAGACTGCGAGACCTTGTGAAAAGCACCAGGTCACTCTGGTACTCCCAAAAGATAATGGGGTAGGACTTTAGTACCTTCCAGATCTGGGAACTTTGAGACACGCACCGGGTGGAGAAAATGCATGAGTCAGGACAGAGTCTTCCAACCTGGGTTGTGCCGCAGTCAGGCTGCGAGACCTTGTGAAAAGCACCAGGTCACTCTGGTACTCCCAAAAGATAATGGGGTAGGACTTTAGTGGTTTTTAGCCTTGAGGATCTCATAGTTCATGACATCAAAGATCAAAAATACCCACATTTCCAAGAAAGATGTTACATGTCCAGCAGTACTGAACTAACATGTTTGTAACTATGACAAAGCACTGGTTTCCAGCCTAGATTTTATCTGGTGTCACACATTAAGGGGTTCTGCTTCTTTTTTTTTTTTTTTAAAGATGACCGGTAAGGGGATCTTAACCCTTGACTTGGTGTTGTCAGCACCACGCTTTCCCTAGTGAGCCACGGGCCAAGCCTAAGGGGTTCTGCTTCTAATCCAGATGATATCTAAGCAACCAGATGATGTCTAAGCAAAAGTGCAGGGCAGTCCAAAGCTTGAGCCCTGCAACTAGTGTGATCTTGGGAAAACTGCTTAACCTCTTTAAGCTTCAGTTTGCTTATCTGTAAAAGAAGTCTAGAAAATGGAGCTAACAATAGGATCTCCATTAGGGCAGACAGTCATTGTGAAGATTGAATGAGATGATAAACCACCTGACATAGACTAAGCGCCCAATATATCGCAGTGTTGTTGTGATCATTCTCATTGAACAGTAATGATAAAGACAATTACTGCATGGTTGGTTGATTTAGCCACTACATGCAAAAAACAATTGCTATATATAGATAAGTGAAAATTTCTTGAGTCAATCAATTCAGTTTAGAACTATACACCACACAGATTTGGAATTTTCAATTCAGTCTCAGCCCCACAGATTTTCACACCCCAGCCCCAATCCCTGGGGACACCAGATCATTTTTGAGCAAGGCCCTAGATGTAACCTGCTCACCCACACCCCTGCCCTCCTGTCCTGCCACCGCCACCTTCTCTCACTTTTTTTTTTTTTCCAGTTCTATTTTTATTTTTTTCATTAAATTTTTAT
>NW_007734761.1:33867-87977 GCF_000696425.1 Galeopterus variegatus | reverse complement strand
CATTGGTGGGAGCTAAAAAAAAATAAACAAATTAATTCACCCACATACACACACAAAAAAATAACCGGGGGTGGGGGTGGGGAAGAAGATATAACAAGTATACTTTCATGAAGTTGTTACAACAAGCAAACGGAAAGGACATTCTTGGGGGGGAGGGGAGAGAGGGAGGAGGGAGGGAGGTGTCGGTGATGGGCCATAATAATCATATACAGTGTATATTGACAAAATAAAAATTTAACGAAAAAAAACCAAAAACAAATAAATAGATCAATAAAAATCTAATGCAACATTTCTCCTGAAAAAAACAAAACAAAACAAAAAAAAAACTTCTACATTAAGTAAATCTTTAAGTTTACTCTTAAACCTCTTACCTCCTGGTATGGATTTATCATGGCTCAGATGGATGAATGGTAGGTTTGCTCATTTTGTTTTTGTTTTTGAATTGGGTGCATTTGATGGAAGAAAGATAGAACCGCTTTTTAAAAAATTTAATTGAAACCTATTGATTGTATAAATCTATGGGGCACAGAGTTGTATTTGTATACAATGTGTAGTGATCAAATCAAGATAGTTAGCAAATTCATCGTCACAAAAATTTATCATTTTTTTTGTGATGAGAACATTTAAGCTCCTCTCTTTTAGCCAGTTGACAACATACAATAAATTATTAATTATAGATGCCTAACACTACTGTACACCAATAGAAGTTATTTTTTCTACCCAGCTATAATTTTGTGTCCATTACCCAACCTTTCACTATCCATCCCCCCTCCCCTTTTGCACCTCTAGTAACCATAGTTCTATTCCCTACTTCTAAAAACTCAACTTTATTATTATTCTTATTATTTTAACTCCCAAATATGAGTAAGGACATGTGGGATTTCACTTTCTATGCCTGGCTTATTTCACTTAATATGATTTTCTCTAAGCTCATTCATGCTCTTGTGAATGACGGAATTTCATTCTTTTTTATGGCAGAGTAGTATTCCATTGTGTATATACCACATTTTCCTTATGCACTCATCCATTTTTGAGCATTTAGGTTGGCTCCAAATCTTGGCTATTGTGAATAGAGCTGTGATAAACATGGGACTGCAGGTATCCCTTCGACATGTTAACTTCCTTTTCTTAGGGTATATACCCAGTAGTGGGATTGCTGGGTTGCATGGTAGTTATATGCAGTTTTTTTGAGAAACCTCCTTACTGCTTTCCATAATGGCTGTACTAATTTTAAATCCCCCCCAAAATGTATAAGAACTAATTTTTAATTCAACAGAATGCCCTAATTTTAGATTTCTTAGGGCAAATGCATGTTTGCTAAAGTTTCTATTAAGGGACCATAGTTGTAGATGTAGAGACTTTTTTACCTCCATGTGTATAAAGTAATTGAAATAATGAAAATATTGGAGACTTTTGGGGAGAAGAGTTACATTTATTACTTGTTGCCTATAATGACCCTATCCATGCAAACAAAATCTCATATTACTGAAGTTTGGGAGATTTATTGTGTTTTTAGGATTTTTATTTCGACCTTCTCTGCTGATTCATTTTAAAGTTTATTTTACTTCCATAATCTACTTTTTCCCAATAACATACACACCTTTACAATCCTTATTAAATTTAAACTCAAATGGGACATTCTGATTTTTTATTAATATGTAATTACATTTGGGCCACATATTTATTTGATAGGAGAGTTCGTGGATTTGGCACATCAGTTTTGAGAAATAAATGGAAGATCACAAGTTCAAGAGAGCTTATGGTTTTTTTAAAAGAAACAAGAAAATACCCTAAAATTTATTTTGGATGTGACTGCAAAATATCTTGAGATTTTACAAAATTCAAAGGTAAAATACGGGAAATACTGGCAAATTGTTCAGAGTAACTGAAATTATGCATTACAAATATTTTTGAGCGTATGTGAAATAACTAACATTTTGTGAGGATCAAAATTACCACAGAAATTTGGCCAAGTCAGCATCAAGTGATTTCACACAATCATTGAACTTTTCTCTGTTGGAGATGTTCCCGGCCAAATCCTTCCTTTTTGGAAATTTCCTGGGGCTCCCTCATCTGCCACAGCATCACACTGAAAGTCTCTCATCCAATGACTGAGGAAGACATCAGTGGCTCCCTGTAGCCTTCAGCTAAGCCTTTATTTGTTAACTCAGGACAAACTCTCGCTCTATTCCTCTGCTCTTGGTTTTTGTATGTTGTTCAAGCAGGTTTCTGGAGAGGCCTCTGTGATTGACCTTCTCTTCCATCCACTTGGCATCTCAAACTCTAGAATAGAGCTTGCCAATAGAATCTTTGTGATGATGGACATGTTCTGCATTTGCACAGACCAATATCATAGCCAACAGCTACATGAGGATCTGGAGTACTGAAAATGCTCAAGTGACTGAAGAACTGAAACTTTTTAATTTTAATTGGCTTAAATCTAAATAGTCACATGTGTCTGTATTGGACAGCACAGCACTAGATGGTCTCTTTCAATGAAGACTCTGTCACCCTTCTGAAAACTAGATTATAAATTCCAGGAGCACAGAGACCATGCTATGTCTGTTTTGTGTATTGTTGTATCAACACCAGCTAGCACTGTATTTGGCACATAGCAGGCACTCAAATGTTTTTGTTAAATGTATGATTGAATATAAACCTTGAGGATAAAGATAATATTCAAATGGGGAAAAGGACCTATATGCACCCTTTTCTCTTAGAATACATCAAATCAATTTCTGTTAAAAAAAAATGATCCCTTTAAGGTAATATTACTGGTTAACTAAACCATGGGACACAAAGGAGGATGATTTTTCCACTCATTGTGGGTTATCATCTGAGCTCTAGTCCCTTGATCTAAAGGCACTGGGTCAAATGCATATGAAACTGTAGGGGAGAGTTGGTTCATGGATCAGTTCTGCTCATAGGGCTGTATCAAACAGTTACATTAGTGGCTGGCGTGTATTTGCTGTCAATAAATGCGAATTCTTGGAAGATCGGTTATTGCACCTGTTGGCTGCAGTCTTTCTTGACATCTGCAAGTATCAAAGAGAGCGGGTAAAGTGCCTGAAAGGTATGATGTATGGTTTTCACTCATTAGCTCACTTAGCTCCATATTGCTGCTTTCTTCCTCTTGCTTCACTATGTATAGTCTACCATGACCAAATGCAGAACAACACAACAACAAATACAAAGTGAACTCCCAGGCTACAGGGCCCTGTTTTGTTGTATTATGATAGGACAGCAGCCAATGCAACTGTATTTTGGGAGATATTTCACACTCCAGGTGAGAATAAAGGGATAGTTACTATGCAATAAAGATAAATATTTTCCAAAAAATAAATGGCTTATGCTATCACATCAACCTTTAGGCAAGAGGTCATGTAAAATAAAATAGTATTTAAAATTAAAGTTGATTTGCAAAAAGAATCAGTGGTGTACTTGGATAAAAACAAACTCCTCTGCTTAACTTTCTTAATATATAAAAAACCACCTAGAGATAACAATGTGGTAAATGATGATGTTGGATTGTCAAAAATTGAATTAAAGAAAGCTGTAGACAAAGATAATAAATTCTTCTGACCATTAACTCAAATTAACTGTGAGCAAGCAGTATTCTGAGTGGCAACTTAGCAATAATGAAAACAAAAAGTTGATTATAAGCATTTTAAAAATGCAAATAAAAAATAATAGCCACTTATTTCATGATCAATATTTTAATCTTTAATTTTACTTAAATTATATATCCAACAAATTTTATGATCTCTAAAGCATATTAGTGGAAAGACAACTGTGAAACAGGGTTCCAGAACTGTGTAGTATTGGCCAAATCACTTTCCCTTATCTGATATCCTTTCTCCTAGTTTAATTATTGTGAGTATACTAATGATAACTATTGTTTATGATTGCTCAACAAGCTCAAGGCACAGTATATTGCCTCACAACCCTATTAGTTAAGTATCATTGTTATCTCCATTTTACTGGTGGGGAAACTGTAGCTTAGAGATATCAAGTGACCAGCACAAGGACACATCTAGAAAGAGGGCAAACCTTGGCAATCTGAATCTCGAGCATGTGTTCTCAACCACTGCACTGACACTGCCTTTAAACTTCCATGATGATGCAGAAGTATACTTCAGTTCATTTCTTGTTAGAGGATGTTTTAAGTTAGTCAAGGAAACATTCTACTTTTAATAGTCTTTTGTTTTACACTTTTATTTTGGAGAAATTTTGAATGTACAAAAAGTTGTAAAAATAATACAGAGAATTCCCACATGTCTTTTACCCAGCTTCCCCCAATGTTAACGTTAAATATAAAGAGTACAATAATTAAAATCAGAATATTAATAATAATTCTATGTCAAATTTCAAAATTATTAATTTCAAAGAATTGATATTACATAAATCCCATTATTTGACATGATGAAATTAAATTAGAAATATACAACAACAAAAAAACCCTCAGCAACCCATATACCTGTAAAATAAATAAACTCATAAATAACTCAGTGGATAAAAGAGAAAATCCCAAAGAACAAATTTAAAATACTATGTATCCTAAAACTTGTGACATTCAGCTAAAGTGGTACTTATAAATAAGTGTATAGCTTTAAAACTGCATTTTTAAAAATCAGAAAGATTTAAAATATATAAAATAACAGTTCAAGAAAAAGAACAACTGCCTTGTTATAGGCAAGTTTTAGCAAAATTTCTATTTATACATAATCCATAAATTATACAAAGTGTTTCAGAGTTTAGAAAATCTTCTCACCTTTTTGTGACATTGGTATAATTTTTGTCAGAAGAAAAATGGTACAAAAAATAATATTTTAGATCAATTTTTCTTACGGGCAAAAAGCAAAAATTCTAAATAAAATCTTTATCTATATAGATCTTCATAATGGAAACGTAGAGTTGAGCCCTAGAAATCAAAGATCAGAAGAATCTATTGATATAAGAAAGCAAGTAAAAAATTAAAGAACAAAAATGAAATGATCAGTTCAATGGATACATAGGAAGCATTCAATAAATCACAATTCTTAGCATAAATTTTATCACTTAGCTAGCTGGATTTAGGTAATTTTTATATCTATGAAAATCTGGAACAAAGATTGCAGCTCATGGTGGAACTTCAGATTTCTTAGTGAAGTCCTTGTTTCTGGTCACTGTTATAGGGTTAGAAACAGAAATGAAAACTATAGGATTGGAAAGACAGAGATAAAACTCCCCTTATTTGCAGATACGATTGTTGTGTTAGTTTGCTAGGGCTGCCATAAAGTACCACAAACGAGGTGACTCAAAAGACAGAAATTTATTTTCTCTCAGTTCTGGAGACTAGAAGTCTGAGATCAAGGTGTCAGCAGGGTTGACACCTCTCTCCTTGGCTTATGGATAGATGGCTGTCTTCTCCTTGGATCTTCACATGGTTTTCCCTATGTGTGTGTCTGTGGCCTAATCTCCTCTTCTTATAAGAACACCAGTCAGGTTAGATTAGAGCCTACCCTAATGACCTCATTTAACCTTAAGTATCTCTTTAAAGATCCTGTCTCCAAATGCAGTCACATTCTAAGGTACTAGGCATTGGACTTTGACATTTGGATTTTGGGGGAGGCACAATTCAGCCCATAACAATTGTCTAAATATAAACCACTGACAAATTATTAAGGCAAATAACAGTGTTCTCCAGTGTTACTAGATCAGAGACTAACTTACGAAAATGTGAAAGTATCCCTATATATGAGTCATATCAATTAGGAAATATGGGTGGACAAAATTGTAATGGCAGCAAAAATACAAAGAATATACAAATCTTAGAAAATGTGTACAACTAACTGATCACAACCAGTTACAGATTTCTTCGTTCCTTCTCCACACCCACTGCTTTAATTGACTAGCCTTAAAAAAAAAGTGTGTAAGAGTATTATGTGATGGAGCCCATTAATATCTATTTGTACTTTTTTTACTTAATAAGAAACCTCCCTGTCTTATTGGGGGCAGCACTGGGTTTAGTTAGAAGACCATTTTTTCCAGTCTCCCTTGTACCGAATTAGGAACATGAGACTATGTTCTGGTTAGTAAGATGTTAGGTAAGTTATCTGTTGGGCCATTTGGAAAGCTTTCTTAAAGGGATGACAGACATACCAAGGCTTTCTTGCCTTCCTTTCTCTCTGAGTAAGTGTAGAGGAGAGGGTTGGAGCTGTAGGAGAGATTGTGGATAAGCAGGTGACTTCAAAGATAAAGGCATGGGCTGGAATGGTGGAGCAGAAAGGCAGAAGGAACCTGGACTTCTCATGACACTGGCCCCGAATTACCTACCTCCAGACTTCATTTATGTGATAGAAAAATAAACTGTCTTGCTTAAGTGTCTGTTATTTTAGATTTTCTGTTTTGTATAGTTCAGTTAATCCCAACTAAAACAATTGAGGAAGACAAAAGAACTAAACAAATAGAGATATAAAAATATGGATACAGAGTCTCAATGAAATAAATTTGTAAATTCTTTTCAATTATGAAATGACTGGAATTTAAGCAAAATTCCAACAGATATTCATGGAACTTAACAATATAAACCTCCACTCATTTGGAAGAACAAAGTACCGTGAATATCTAAGTAATTTTGAAGATAATGTCAAAGGTGGGGTGGAGAGGAACATACCATGCAGGGTACCTAGAATGATTACAAAGCCATAATAATATGGCTTTAGTAAACATGGTTTTAGTAAAGGGCTATGGTATAAAATAATGTAAATAAGTAGAGGGCATCTTTATTGATATGAAGGGAAAGATGAAGTATTCAAACTATCTTGGGACAAATGGTGACCCCTACGTAAAATAATGAAGATCAAATCCCTACCTCACAACAAAAATTCCAGTTGGATCTGATACTTACATATAAAAAGAATAATTTTTTATGATCTCAAAATAGAGTAGAATTAAAAAAACAAAACATAAAATGTAAAGCCCCAGTTTAAAAGACTTCATAAACAGTACTAAAATACAGACTGGGCAGAAAAGATTTCTGAAACACATATAACAAAAGATTATCATTCAGAATATGTGAAGAATTCCTAAAATCAATGTGAACAAAAGTGCATAGAAAATAGGGCACAAATACAAACATGTAGTTCTCCCAAGATAGAAAGCATTAACGGCCAATAAGCATATCAAAGAGGGCTAATCTCACTAGTAATCAGGACAATGAAAATTAAAAATCCAATTTATGTCCGCCAGATTTCCAAAAAATTAAAAAATCTGACAATATCAAGTGTTAGCACAGATGGAGAGAATTGGAAATTTCCATATGTCACCGGTGGGAGTGTAAATTGTCACAGCCACCCTGGAGAGCAACTTTGCAATATCTAGAAGGGTTGAAGGTGTGTGTTCTGCTTTCCCTTCATCCCAGTAATTCTACTTCTAGAAATACATATTAGAGAAACTCCTGTGCAGGTGCACAAGGAGATATAGACAAGATTGTTTATAGTATCACTGGTATAGTACAAAACTGGAAAAAAATAAATTATCTATTAACAGAAGAATGGATCAAAAAAATTTCATTATATTCATAGAATACAATATTATCCAGTGGTCAAAATGAATGACATTAAATATATCAATACAATAAATCTCAAACATGTTGAACAAAAATACATTATATAAAGTAATGTACTACTTCTATAAAACTTGAAAACTTAACAAGAACTATACATTACATTTATGTACACTTATATGTGCAGTAATGGTGTAAATATCTGCATGGGAATGATAAAATTCATAATAGTGGTGACTCAGGAGGATGATGGCAGGCTTCAAATAAATCTGTAATGTTTTATTTTCTCAAAACATTGAAATAAATATGGCTAAATATTATGACTTGATAAAAGACAGTAGTATGTATATGAATACACATTTTTGAATATTTGAAATATTCTGCAAATGAATTGTTACTATTTTAGATGTTTAAAAAACTATATATATATAAACTAGGATTATAACATTAAATATGATACATTTCTGCCTATCCCCTTCTCACAGGTATACCAGGAAGAGTTAATGTACAGAAATTGTTCCTGTGCTTGGTGATTAGACTAGGCCAACAATTTGCAAATATCCCCAAACTGATTTTAATAGTTTGTACCAGAGATTTGGGCATATAGTCTACAGTGAAGGGAGGAGGATGTGACATGTAAATTGAGATTAGGAGGTGACAAAAAATGATCTGACTCATGAATAAGTTCTGAGGATCTGATATACAGCATGGTGACTATTCTTAATAGTACTATATTGTATACTTGCAATTTGCTAAGGGAGTTCTCACCAAAGGAAAAAAAAAGATGTATATGTACATCCTTATATATGTGATGGATGTGCTAATTAGCTTGATTGTGATAATCATTTCACAATGTATACATATATCAATCACTTTGTACACTTTAAGAACATACAATTTTTTTTGTCAATTATACTTCAATAAAGTTGAAAAAAATAGAATTTAGAGGAAGGTACCAACTGAAGCTAAATTGGTTTTAAAAAAAGAAAACCCATAATCTAACTCACTGAAATTCTCTGGAAAATTCAATTCTACATTCTCCACAAAAATGAAGCCAGGACACTTGAGAATGAAACAATGATAAAAGCTGTAGTTCTGGCATTGATGAAGAGGCTCTTTTGCTATAAAGTTTAGAAACAGTGACAACTTCCTTTTATTGAGTACTTATGTGTTAGGCAGGGTGCTAGGTGAATTGTATTTTTAATTCATAAATAATATTTTAATATACATCATGCAGATGAGAAAATTGAGACCCATCTGTCTACAGTCATCCGGATGTTGAGTGGCAGGGCCAGCTTTCACAACCAGGATTGTTTGATTACAAACGGATGTTCTTTCATTATTTCACAAGATGGATAAAGCATTATGAACAAATAGGTATATTTTCATGTCCAGAGTGCCTAGTCCTGGCTCCTTAGAATGGGAGTTTCTGGGCCTGATATTATCTTAACTTCCCTCAGATAAATATATTTTTAAAAACAGTTCTATTTTATGGTAGAACTTCTCTTACTAAGCAAGTAGAATAACTTCTGTATTGGTTGGCTATTCTGTTATAAAATTTTTCATTCAACTAATGGATCGGTTCCTTGTTCCATTTGCTGGAACACTCAAACTCTTAAAAAAAAAAAGAAAAGAAAAGAAAAAAAGAAACAAAGGAAGAAATAAAAAGAAAAAGTGAAAACTTCCAGTTGGTTTCTTTCCTATTTATTGTTCTTTGGCCTGCCAGTGATTTTAGCTAATCATATGCCTTTACTCAAAACGACTTTTACAGGGAACATCTCCAAATCTATAACCAGTACTGATTTTATCAAACCGTGGGGAGGAGATAGGGTAGACGAGAAACATATGCAAACATGTACACAAATGCATATGTATTTTAATGACTTATCCAGGACCACACCCATTTTGTCTTTAGCCATTCTAAAAGAGTTCAACACATTTTGCAAAAGTTAGATTGAAAAAACAGCCCATCAACAATCTTATT
Organism: Galeopterus variegatus; assembly: GCF_000696425.1. NCBI lineage: Eukaryota > Metazoa > Chordata > Mammalia > Dermoptera > Cynocephalidae > Galeopterus > Galeopterus variegatus. The sequence goes on along the minus strand of NW_007734761.1, from coordinate 78,447 downwards.
TCTTCATTGCTAATCACTTGAAACGTTCCGTTGACATTGTATGGTGATATTCTCAGAGGAGTTCTCCCCCTCTTCAAGATTAATGTTCATTTTTCTCAGATGTATTTTTTGCATAAACCCAAGCAAAACAATATTCTAGATGCTTGTGGAAAATTCTTTCTCTCTGCAAATATTATGCTGAAATCTGTCATTCACTGTATGTCCCAAATCAACAAATGGTAAATATTTCAATATAGTTGTCTGGTATATTTTAGTATTTTCCACTCTAAATTCCCTTTAAAGAAAAGAGTATGCCCTTCACTTAACTGAAGATATCTGTGAAGAAATTAAAAGTAGTCTGGAAAAATAAATTAAAAGTGTCTTTGTTCTCCTCTATTGTCTCATACAAGGACCTTTGTACTTACAGCAATGCTGTGGGAAATGTCTTTGTGTTCTATCAATAATACATTGAGGAGCAATTTATTTCATTTTATGTTGTTTTTACCTCTGCTTGGCAAACAAGACTCTCGACTTTCTCATTCTAATCAAACTGTAGAATGCTAAGAAAACAAATCCAAACTAATAAAACCCATTTCCTCCATAATAGTCCTCTTAAAGTTATCAGGGACTCACATCCCTAGATATAAATAGTACAATCAGACATAAAGTAGGAAGATAAAATATAAATAAAAGGACTATTAACCTACAAGAGTAATAAGACAAAAACATAATGACAAAGGCTGTACTGAACTTGACGATTATCTAAGACGTGTGTTGAGTAGAGACTCCATCTATAGGAAACATCTAACCCTGTTGAACACCAATGACCTCTATATGAGCATTATTTCAGCATCGATAAGAAGGATTTCTTAAGTTTTACTTTTACGTCGATTGGTTTGTTTTGAAAAAGATTTCAGCCTGCAAACCACTAATTTCTTAGTTGTTTTACTGTGTGCTTAGGAAGACTGAGCCACTCTAGAGACTATTTGCTTTTCACCAAGAAGAATTTCTTCTAAAATCTAGTTTAGTTTAATTATAGCAGTCAGGGTGTGATTTCTGTTTATATCCCTCTGGTTGAGTCTGCTCTGGCTGGGTTTGGGTCAGAGCTATTTCTAGAAATGGCTGCTACTTTTTCTCAAACTAAAACTTCTTTGTGTTCTTTTTTTCCCAGCTTGATGACTTTGCTACTTTAATATGAGAACAGGTGTGCATGTCTGTAACTAGGCACATGGGCATGATACCTGATGCAGCCAGTTCTAAAGGTGGAGAGTATGTGAGAATGGTGAGTATTCTCATTGGATTATTAGAGCCATTATATTGGTTAAGACTCTTCCGTTCCAAGTAGAAGCAATCAAGCTCGGCTTAGGCAAAACCAACTGTGGAACCGTGAGCATAACTGACTCCATTTTCGGCCCTTACTGCTGGTTATGGCTTTGTGGGCGTTTTTCCTATAAAGTTATAAGGTAACTAGGGGAAAAACTATGTAGGTGCAACCTGCTGACTGTAAAGAAGAAATGATTATGTACCGGTGTGGCAATAAGCCACTTGGCCACCTGCATCCACATTTGGAGCTAGTTATGTTACGCTTGTTTATGAACTGCCTATATAAACCTGGGTTCAGCCTTGAGATAGCACAGAGAGAAGCTTGGCATATGCCTTTGAGTCACTGTCTGCCCGACCCATTACTCTGTAAGTAAGTTATCCTGTAATAAAGTTCTTTGCTTTATCACATGGAATAACCCATTTCATTGTTTGGCCTCAAGATAACTTTCCAGTTAGGTGGACAATCTGCCCTTGGTCCACCTTTAGACACCAACCAACCAAGCAGATGAAAGATAGAAAAATGCGTGGTGAAAATACAGAAGTGTCTCTTGAATTCCTGAGCAAGAAATTTGTTGGGCCTGACAAAGCCCTAGACCCAGCAACCCAAAAGCAGCCTGGAACCCATGAGCACTCTCCCATGAGCACTCTCAATCACGGCTGATTGAGTCCATGAGTCTACTTCAATTTCTTCCCCCTGGCAGAATAGCTTTATCTGCTATACAGTGCAGATAGAAGATGGACCCCAACAATTGCCAGTTTCATAGAAAACAGTTTTATCTCATGGAGAAGTGAACTTTTTGTTCACAATTCCAGATTCCAAGGATAGGAAGCTGATGAAAAGCAAATTTGTTACACATTCCCACTCCTTACAGTCTAGTTGTCCAGTCAACCAGGACTGAGAGATCAGGGCTTCATTGTAAGAGACTCATAGGGATAGATCGGGGCAGCAGTTAAGGGTATTTGTTGAGAGCTTGGTAGATGCTCTATAAAGTCTCTCTGCCACTATGATGAAGAGAGAACAAATTTCACATCTGCCAGAGAAGCAGAGCTGAGATAAGATAGACTGCCACTGCCACATGGCCACACACAGTCTTTTGAGGTTCAGGAGTAGCTTGGCTGCCATCTTTAAATGTTCAGCCTAACCAGTGGTAGTGCCTGAAGCAGGTCATAGTTCTTCAAAAAAGCAGGGCATCTCCAGTTTTGATGCTCTGTTGTACTGGGACTAAATTCCATCCAGGTCTGAGATGTCAACCTGGCATCATTCCAGCTGAGAAGCCATCGTACTCTAACGTGACTTCTCTAAAGCCTTGTGAAAATGTGAAGAGAGCTGCCTAGAAAACTATTCTAGAAACTGAAGCTTAATCCACTTCAACGGAGATTTCATAATGAAAATTTTCACACATACATCAATGTGTCAAGTCCCCAAATCATGGACAAATAGAAACTTAAATAAAACAAAAACAAAAACAGATTCGGATTGTACAGTTCACATTGTCCCACCCACATAAGTCCTGGCTCCCAATTAAAGACGTCCTTCCTTTCTCTGATAAAAGAGCAAACGAAAAAAACAAAACAAAACAAACAAATAAACAAAGTCCTTTTGGACCATGCAATTAAAATTCATAAAACTGTGATAATAAAAACTAATCAAAAATTCAAACTATAATTTTTCCTTATGCTGTGATTTCATCCTTTCATCACCCAAAGGGGGCAAATAGGCACTTAGGAAGGTATACACTGGTGGGAGATATTGGCAGCTTACTGCAGAGCAACCAATAGTGATACATAAAAACAATGGTAAGAACTATGCATATGCATATATGACCTCATTGGCCCTCCCCTGAAAGCAGGGAACATATTACTCACTGGCTTTGGTCTGTAACAGGCATTGGAGGTGGTGAGATTTTCCTTCTTGCCTGTCTCTTGCACAGCCTCTGGTGAGTTACGTACTGAGATTCTACAGAAGAATCTCATGACAAGGGAGAGGAATAAGCCTAGACAGGCACCATTAGACCATTTACTCAGATGCAGCAACACATGGGTGTGTGCGTGCACACACATGCACACGTGTTTTCTACATGTTAACTTCCTAGGTTTATTAGATTTGTAATTATGCGTTTATTTTGCTAATTGTTGGATTGGTGTCTTTCCTCCCACAAGACTGTATGTTTCCTGAGAACAGGGACCTCATACATCCCGCTGTTTAGTAACAAGTGAAACCAAAAGCCTAGTGCAGTGCCTGGAAACACAGTGTGGCGTGGACACCTGGACTCTGGAGGCTGACAGCAGGGTTTGAATCTCAGCCTCGCCATCTGCTAGTCATGGGAACTTGGGTGAACTATGTAACCTCCCTGTGTCTCAGTTTCTCATGGATAAAACAGAGACACTACCTATGTCATGAAGATATTATGAGGATAAAAATGAGTTACATATGAGTACAAAGCACTTATAAATGGTGCCAGCACACAGAGCATGCTATATAAGTGCTTCTCACATTAACAAATATTTGAGGATCTGTTGTTTAACAAATGTGTAACAAATTACTCAGAGAAAGGAATGAGAGAGGTATTTCTCATTTTACCTGAGGACTGGTTTATGGCTTTATATTTTGCCTTCAAACCCCAATCAGTTCTTCTTTTTCTGAATGTTATTTTTCTATACATTTAAATCTAGGGCATTACTTTTCTTTTCTCTCAAAGAGGCTCAAGGAGCTTGTACTGTAATATGCGTAGACCTCAGTTTGTCTGCTAGATGCCACCTGTGGGTGGGGAATGGGGAGCCCCTCTGCTGGGAGAGAAAAACATTGGAATTTTTTTTTTCAATCATCAATTCTCCCTAGACACAAGAAAAATCATGGTATCTTAGTAAATTTAATTTTAATTTCATCATAAAAAGAATACATGTTCATTATAGAAAATTAAAAAAAAATATTCATAGAGAAATAAAGCAAATCACCCGTAGTCCTTGAGAAAATCACTGTTTTGTCAAAAATGTTATGTTATATTGTATCCTAGGTTATAAACTTAAAAAAAAACACACACATTCACCTAAAAATTGAAATTATAGTAAATATTTTATTCTAGTATATTCTTCACTTACACCATGAACATTTCCCCCATGTCACTAAATAATCTTCAAAATAAGAAATTTTAAATGGTGTGTATTTTCTATCACAGGGATAACTTATTTTATGTTTTTAAGATTCTTGGACATGAGGATGCTTGTGTTTTTTTCTGTTTTAATGATGCTGCAATCAGCATCCTTACAAGAGGATGAAAAGGGCTTTACTTGAAGATACTAAGAAATTGGAAGAGAAAAAAAAAAAAAAAAACTCTACAGGAGAGTAACCCTAGGCTTGATATCAATCTAGAAGCCCCAGGAATAATTATTTCTTGTTTTAGATTTGCCCATTAAATTTCTGAAAGATCCCATTTAATCTTCTAACCTTCATGTTCTTGCAAACTATTCAAAAATGCTGAAAATAAGTTCACAGTGCAAAGACCACCATCTCTGCTCAAGAAATACACACTGAACATTGACTTCTGTTTGCTTTCTTCATGAAAAGCTTTAGAGTTGAATCCATACAGCAAGATCCAGAAAGAGAGGGCAGTTTGACCGTCAGGAAACTGAAAGCTATACAAAGAACAAAAGGAAAAAAATGCATGGGTGAGAAATTTTACTTTTTGACAAATGTTTAATAATTAGGAGATTTGAGCTGTTGGTTTAATGAACACTTAATAATTAATTCTCACTTTCTCACAGGGTTGAGCATTTTAGAAGTGAAAGCTAAGTCTAAACAATTTTCTGAAGGGTTCATTTGAAATAAAATCCAGACTCTTGGGCCGGCCTGGTGGCGCACTGCTACAGTGCGCCGCTTGGGAGTGCGGCGGCGCTCCCGCCGAGGGTTTGGATCCCACATACAGACCGGCCGCTCACTGGCTGAGCGAGGTGTGGGCCCAACACCGAGGGTTGCGATCCCGTTGCCGATCCTGGTCCAGTACGGGCGCGACACTGAGGGAAAAAAAGGGAAAAAAAAAAAAAAAATCCAGACTCTTTATCCAGGTTTACTAAACCCCACCTGCCCTGGCCCTTTCTATTTTCCTGCCATCAGCCCCTGCTGCTGTTCTAGGCACACTGGCCTCCAGGAAACCAGGAGCCTCAGCTGGGCTCTTCCTGCTGCTACGGTTTCCCTTTCACTCACCTTTAACCTCCAACCCACTTCCCTTCCCCTGCCTCATTTGCTTCCTACTGAAAAAAATGGAATCAACAAGGAGAGAAATTAATAGGCCCCCACTAACCCAGAAAGTCACCTACCAGCTTCTGCACCCACATACTTTGCCTCTTTGCCTGTTATCACAGTTAAATCTCCCCTGTTCTTATCTAAAGCCACGTCCTCACCAGTCTCACCAGTACACTAGCTCCCACTCCCTCTTGCCTCCTCAAAGACATTGCTGTAGCCATACTCCTTCCTTCTACAGCATCCATTTTCCCTCTCTGCTGGGTCAGTCTCATCCACAGACAAACACATGACATGCTGTTATTTCTCCCATGTTAGAGGAAAACTGCACCCAAACGCACTTCTCTTGACTACTCTTGCCCCGCCTATTGCTGTCCTGTGCCTTTGCTCCCCAACCCCACGAAAGCCTCCTTTAAGAGTTGTCTGTATTTGCTCTGATTCTCCTCTTCCTATTCTCTTTAAACTAACTCCAATCTGGTTTCCTCTGTTGCCGCCCCACCAACATTGCTAAGATATGCTGCAAAATCCCATAGTCATTCTGTAGTCCTCATGTTACTGAACCCGTCAGCAGCATTTGACACAGTCTCTCCCCTTTGCTACCTTTCTCCATTTGGCTTCTCAGACACCACACCTTCTTGATTTTTCTTTTGCTTTGCTGGTTTCTTTTTCTCAGATGCTTTTATGGTTTCTTTCCTTCTCTCCTATCTCTCAATGCTAGAGCACCCCAGGGCTCAACCTTTGGCCTCATGATTTCTATCTTATTTCAACTCTGCACCTGGCCCTTCCTGTCTCTCCCTGTCCCTTGCTCTCTCAATCCCTTCCTACAGTGCACTATTTGTTATTGTAGTCATAGAGGGAAATAGCAGATCCCTCTCCTGAACTTTAGACTCATATCTGATGGCCTATTGATCATCTCCACTTGGATGCCTAATTACATCTCAACATCAGTATGACCAAACCTGAATGCCAAGACCACTGACCCCATCCTCACCAAAGCTGTTTCACCCTCAGACTTCTCCATCAATGACAATGTCATTCTTCTACTTGCTCAGCCGGTAATCCCTGACTTCTCTTTCTCATGCAGCCCATATCCAACCCAAAAGGAACTCCTATTGGCTTGACTTGCAAACTATATTCAGATTTGGACCATGTCTCCCCATCTTTACCAGCTCTATACTTGTAACTCTGGTCCAAGCCACCATCGTCTCTTGCCTGAATTCACGCAGAAGCCTCCTAACTGTTCTTCCTGTTTCTACACTTGCCCCCTAAGAGTCTCTTTTCAATACTATAGCCAGAGTGGCCCTTTAGAAATGTAAGTCAGATCATGTCACTCCTGTGCTAAAAATTTGCTCTACATTTCACTCCAAGTAACATCAAAATTCTTACTTTGGCTACAAGGACCTATGTGATCTGATTCCCCCATTAACTTTCTGATCATCTCCGTGTTCACTCTGCCTCAGTCACACGGGCCTCCTTGCTGTTCTTGAAATATGTTAGGCCTGCTCCCACCCGAGGGCTTTTTCATTGGCTGTTCTGTGCTCACCTCTCAATTCCCCTAGATGACTGCTCTCATTTGTTCAAAACTTCTTCTCAACAAGGTCTACTTTTGCCATTCTACTTAATATTGGAATCTGCCCCTGGCTGTCCTCGTCATTCCCTGTCCCTTGCTCTCTCAATCCCTTCCTACCATGCACTATTTATTATACTGGTTATCAATCTATAACATAAAATATAACTTATTTATTATGTCCAGTGTTTATTATTCAACTCCACCTCTGGAACGTAGGGTCTATGATGCAGAGACCTTGGTTTGATTCACTGTTGAATTCTAATGCCTAAAACAAGGCCCTGCACACAGTAAGACTCAGTAAGTATTTGTGAATGAACTCATGAATGAATGAATGCTTACTCCTCTTTAGGATCTTTGCACTAAATGGGCCTTTCGTCTGGGATATTCTTTGCTTGCTGTTATATGGTGGCGCCTTCTGGTTATTCAGACTTCAGAGACCTCAAATGGTATTTCCTAACAACAGTCTGAAAGAGCCACCAGTTACTTGCCATCATTACCCTGTTTTCATAGTTCTTATCATGATATAATATTTTCTTTGTTTATTTGCTTTTTATGTATTTTCTGCCCCCGCTCTTACTCTTTCTTATTCACCTCTGAATACCTAGGACCTAGCATACACATACATCATCAGAACATTGCCTGGCATACATAAAGCACACATTTATTGTATAAACAAGTATCACACAGCTAGTGTACCATCTGGAAGGCACTACAAGAATCATGGATTAATAGCGTTCAATGCAGAGCTCTTTCCCTCTATAAGTCAAAGCTCCCCTAATATATGTTCTGCCAATTGAGCAACCAGAAGAATGCTAAACAACAGGATAATCTACACTATTACTATGTTTTAGCAGACTGTAGCCATCATGATTTATCTAACTTAGTCACGATCTAGCTTTCAGACATGTGACTCAAACCCATGGAGTGTCGCAAATCTCGAAGCTGTGCTACTCTCCTTTTTTACGGGGTGTCCATTACACTGAAAAGTAAACCTTTTCCTTGCTTGACATTTCCGTTATTGTTTATAAATGTACTTGCCTTTGTTTCATTTTATCTGACCAAACATCTAGAGGATCTCAACCCATTGCTGTCCAATCCATGCTTCAATGCCTATTTACTTAGGCAGTAAAGGAGTGTCCCTTTTTCCTATGCAGAATTAAAGCCATGGAGGAATGAAGAGTGACACTTCTGTGCTTGCCCACACTCTTCTTGGAATTGTCAGGAGAACAAACACTCATATAGGAGCTACATATGTCACCTGATGAACACAGGAAGCTGGGTGGTATCGATAAACATTCAGGAGTTATGAGCTCAGAGAAAAGGGCTCATATCAAGTGACCAAAATGTTAAAAGCAGAACATATCTTCAATTTGATGACAATGAATACCCATCAGTGTGGGTTTCACCATAACCTGGTGCCTCACTATGGCATTACAAAGTTATGAGCATCCTAGGCCACTGAAAATGTGGCTTGTCCACAGAGTAATTTGGGGGACCTGGCAAATCTCAGGGCCTTTTATTGAATCATCCAAAGGCAACATTAGGCTGGTGTTGCTAATGGAAATCCCCTGACCCCAGCAAGTTAGCATAGCTAATGGGGCAGAAAAGAGAGGTGCTCACCTGGACGGCCTCCACTGGCTTAGCTTCCCATGACCCCTAAGCATGTTCCCTGTGCCATTCCATTTTCTCTTGATGGAGCTGTCCCAGGTGTGGCTCATTCATCTCTGACAGCCCCATGCTGGCTGGTCCCATATCATGTTCTCATCACTTCTGTCTCCCCTTTACCCAAGTGACTCTCCTCTAATTTTCTCTAGGATTTTAGCAGGCAACACAGCACACATGTGGATAAGATTGGAGGACTTCCCTGGGAGGAAGTTTTATTTGTTAAATTAGTGTTCATTTATATATCTGAAGTAGCAAGGTAGGAGGTTGTAGAATGTGTCTGAGCAGGTAAGGACAGGTAACAATGAGAGCCTTTGCCAGAGGGGTAGAAGGCAGGGCTGAGGACAATTAGGGGCTGGGGTGGGCTCGCATAGCGAGTGGCAGGAGAAAAGAGGTGGTCAGGCCCCTAAAGCAGCAGCTACCACTGCTCAATGCATGGCCTTTAGGCCAAACTGCTTCAAAGAAATTGGGGCAGGGCAGGGGGGACAGATATTGTGTGAGCAGTTAGGTTTTAGAGAAATATATGTATATTTTAATAAAAGCCATTTAAACAAAATCACATATTCCATAATAAAAAGCACTTGGAAAAACCCGGGCTTGCCCCTGTGGTGAATGCTCATTACTGCATATTGTACCAAAAATCACTGGAGTGGGACACTCCAGCACATGCAGAGAAATTATTTTAGCATGTGTGTGGTGGATAGTTATGGTTTCTCAGCCCAGCATCCTATCCTTCTTCAACTGGTAACAGACCCATTCTGTATATTGAGGCGATCACCACTCCCCGACCCTCAATCCTTACCTCCTTGCTCCTTGAGTGTCATGACACATGCAGCGGGTCTGCCTTGAGTACCATAATCCCCAGGTGAGGACCTCAGGGATGGTCATGTGTCTCAAGCCTGTCCGGTGAAACATGGTCCTGGCAGTTTTGTCGGGACTATAGGAAAGGAGGAGAATCGCTCTTTTTCAGTGGAGATAATGCCGGAAGCTGGAAGCCTATGGCCACTGTGTGTGTGTGGAGAGGGGGGGCTTGTATAGGAAAGGAACTTTCCTGAGAGAGAAGCCAACACAGAGAAAGGGGTGTGTATGTGTGTGTGTGTGGGGGGGAGGGTATCTGAAGAAATAATTTGCACACCTGCATCTATTTTGCCTTTGCACTTCTACATTAAGTGAGTCAATGAATCCCCTATTGCTTAAGCCAGTTTGAGTTGAGTTTCTGTCACTTGCAGCTAGAAGAGTCTGACAAATAATCAATATTAGTAACACACAGTGTTTATCATGTGTGAATCACACTAAACTCTTTACATACCAACTCTCATAGCCCTCTAAGAACACTATGAGGCTGATGCTATTATACCCCCATTTTATAGGTGGGAAAATTATATGATCCCAAGTCAATGGTGGATTCAGAATTCAAACCCAAGTAGCCTAGTTCCAGAATTGGTGCCCTTCACCACTACTTGCCACTAGTCTAATGGAGCATAGAATGAATTTGAAGGGGAAACTTACGGTCTCCAGCATGACTATGACTAGTCTGGGCCCAGCTCAGCGAGGGATAGAGGGTTTCTTTGGGCTCTTCAGTAGAGTGTAACCTCCAGAAGGGCAAGGGCAACCTTTCATTCTTTAATCCTCAGTGTCTAGCATGTGCTTGGCTTGTGATTTTACATCAAGATGGATGCGACACTGAAATAAAAGGCAGGATTCTTTGAAAACAGAACTGTAGTTTGCCTACAGGATAGAAAATAAAGGTCTAGAGCCAAGAACACAGATAAAAGTGTGTGCACACGCTTGGACACATGAGCAGTCTTGTCAAGGGACAGACTCCTAGGAAGAATTGCATATAGGACTGAATAATGAATTACAGTCCACTTTCAAAAACTCAGTATTTTTTTCTCTCTCTCACAATAGCTAGTGCTGCTGCTTAAGCCATAAAGGAAATCGATTTTCTCAAGTCCCTTTTGGGGTCCTACACTGGCTCCAATGATGCCCTCTGTGACCTCGGCAAGTTCTGTCCACTTTGCTGCCTCTGCCTCGTGGATTCTGAGCACAGGTTCTCTTTTCTTCTGCTGTCTGTCCTCTTCCGGCCCCAACTTCTTTCAAATGTCCGTTCTGATCAGATGGACACGTCAGGCTTTGCCCAATTAGTCTACTTTAAGTAGCTTACCCTGTACTTTATTAAAAGCAAAATCCACATTGGGTTGACAGATTAGAGGAAAATATAAAAATAAATTACTGTATTAAAATTAATTAAATGAAAATCTGTATCTAATACCAGGAAATGATGGACTTCACGGGAGCAGTGAAGCCCTTAGTTCAACAAATGATTTTTAAAAATCCTAAAAACTCCCAACCCAAGGCTGAATTAAATATTCTACACTGAACGCAAAGGGAAAAGATGTTAATTTTGGCTTTTTGCACAAAGTAACTAAAAAGTTCATTCTGCACTTTGCTCTGCATGAAAATTCTTTTGATTGCAACACCATTGCACAGGCTGGGTGTTATAAACACCACCACCGTGTATGTACTTAGAGAACAACTTTGGTCTGAGGATCTCTAAGAATTTTGAAAACAAATTCACCAAACTTGTATCGAGGAATAAATAAATAGGACGACCGGCTCGACAGCTCAGTTTAACATTTACTGAGCACCTGTTATAAGCCAGGTTCTATGCCAAATGATGGGCATGCCAAAAAGGCGAAGAAACTGGAAAAAAGGAGTAAGGGGACCAGTTTTAGGATCCAATATGTATGCCATATTCTTTGAATTTTTTTATACCCTGTCGCCAATTATTTTTAAAGCTGAGTACTTAGTACTCAAATTCCTTCATTCACTTATTCACAATAGAAGGAACTGGAGTAGGATTTTAATGGGTATGGAATAAATAAGTTGGGGAAAATAAAGTCCAAAATGGAATATAATGGAAATAGCCAGATACTTTTATTCTTTGTCTGTGTTTTGGATTTCTGATACTATATTCCCTTTAGAAACCAAAATACATTTTCTCATTTTTCTTCTGTGTGATGTGTGTTGATGAGGCCGCTGGCTGAGAGACACGAAGCAGGGCTAAAGTAGTCAAGCAATGGCATAGGTTCTCTTGGCTGCCTCTTCCTCTTCTAAAGCAAGTACCCACCAGCTTCACCCACCCCAAGGAAGCCAGTGGAAAACTGAGTGCAGCTCAGAACTGGAGACCAGGTCAGCCTGCTTGGGTGGACCCCGGCTGCGTTATTTACGAGCCCTATGACAGAGGACCAAGGATGGAGACTCTCTGAACCTCTATTTCTCCATCTGTTAAAATAATCAAAGCACTGCCTTCTAAAGTTGCTATGCAGATGAAATGGTTAATCTGTGTGAAGCTCACAGCACAGCATTTGGCACAAAGCAAGAACTTGGGACACGTGAGGGTTTCAGCTGACCTGTTCCTGCTATATTTTCTGTGCCTCAATAGAATTTCAGTGCATTTCCTCTCCCCGCTCCCCAAGAGACTTAATTATTCTTTATTAAGAACCTTTTCCGCCATCTCCCCAGCTCCCACCACTGTCTCCATACCCTGCTTTGTTTTTCCTTATATTGCATATCACCACGAACATACATCTATTTATGTTTACTGTTTTCCCACCCAAGCTCCTGAGTTAATTACTATGACTCTTCTGTTTTTACAAATGAGGAAATGAGTCACTTGTTTATTCCCTGCCACTTAGATCTATGCTCTGTGGGAGAAGAAACTGGTTTGTCCTGCTTCGTGATATATGCCCACATTGCAGAACAGTGTCTGGCACACAGTAGGCACTCCTTAAGTATGACTGGAACATGAATATGCTAGTTTCTCTCAAGGGCTCTAATACTCTGAAGGGCTCTAATACATCCTGGTAAAAATCAGACCTACAGTTCTTCCTTGACTCTCAACCTGTCATGGAATTGCTGAACACACTTGGGGATTCTGATCTGAATTTGAGGACACCAAAATGATTAGATCTACCTGGATTCATGATGGATGCTGTTTCTCCTGTGTGCCTGGTACCTTGCAATTTAATTAGAACATTCCCCAGCGTACCCATGACCCTGGTAAGTAGTCATAAATTAGCCATCTGGGCCTACAAAGTCTGTGTGTGTATTTAATAATTTCAGCAAACATGTAAAAACTGGGAGATGTCAGACCAAAGTGTAATATTTCAGACTCCCTTTAAACACCCAAAGTTCTGGCAATACTGGGTCTGTACTCTTGGTTATCAGTGAGCTGCTGGCTCTGAGTAGCTGTACTCCCATTTAGGTATAGTATTTGTCCCCAGTTTGCTATAGTCTCTGCCCCTCCTTAATGTCTTCCTGCCATAGTAAGCAAATATCAGTTGCAATTTATCATTGCGATTGTGCAATATTTCCTAAGATCAGAAATCTCTTGATCCAAGTGGGAAAACAAGATTTGGTGCTTTAAGAAAATGGAAAAATGGGAAAATATTTTTTTTGAAAAGGAAATAGAGATTGTTCTCACATGTTTGCTATGCAATCACCCAGCAGGCATGACTCTTTATGCTACCTGGCCCCTCTCAGTATTTGAGTTTGCTACCCTGTCCTAGGGAGAGGGTCCTGTAGATTGTATAACTTGGCCATCTTTGGTTTGTGGTAAATTGATGAATATTTAGGTTTTTTTCCCCTTTCTGATGTGAGCAAAACATGTTTGGGTGTCAACTTTTTGATGTCATTTAACTTTATGCAAGCAATGCTTTGAATCATACTTCTGCAAAATATCAATTTACAAAAAAATTGTGAGAAATTGCTGTTACTACAAGATCAGAATCAATAATCTGACTCAAATGCATTAGAGTATTTTATTTCTGATTATATGTATATGCCAGGATGTGTTTCAACCAGTCTCTAACAGTAATAGGTACCATAGGAAAAACTGGCTTAGGGTTATTTGCTTTTTTTTTTTCTTTTTTAAACAGGTATTGTGAATCTCCAAAGGCCTGAGAGCTCAGTGGAATGGGAGGTGTTGGTATGTATTATTTTCCAAACTTGTTTTATTTGGTTATAGACCTCCAGTTAAAAAAAAAAAATCACAGAAGATCAGATGGGGAAATAATATGGTTTTTGATCTTTTTCTCTGCATAGTCTACAGTCCCTACATTTTGCAGATGAACTTTAACTGGGCTCATGAAGACAGTAGTACAAAGATATCACTGAAATCCTGGATTCTCAGGGACAGCACTTATCTAAAACATGCTAGACAGACTTTAAATAATAATTGCTAGTATCTCACATTCATTAAAATCTTATTACTGTCAGGCACTCCAGCAAGCTCTTTATTATCTCTCGTAAGCTTTACAACAACTCCCCAGGGCAGGTAAATATCCTCATTTTACAGATGTGAAAACCAAGGCTTTGGGACATTAAGTAATTTATCCAGGATCCCACCTAGAAAAATTAACGTTAAACTATCAGAAAATATTTCATGTCTGTGTGTTTTTTTGGACATTTATCCTCTTCAATGAGAGAAAGAAATAGCTAGCCTTTATTTAAATGCTTATTATGAGTCGACTGCATATGTATTATCTAGTTTAGTCTTCCCACTGTGAAGTAAGTGCTACTATAGTTTTTACAGATTGGAAAATAAGGTTGAGGGAAGGCACAAAGTTGATGTGGGACCATCACAGTAAGTTGCGGGTCCAACTCTGTGTACATCTGGGATGCCGACGTCTGTGTGCTCTGTTATTTTGGACACTCCAGAGAAATACCTTGAGCATCTGTTCCTAACAAAGTTCCATGATAAATACCGATACCCAGCCAGAGTTTAGAAAGCACAGAAGAAAATGGAAGGATGCTTACCTAAAGCATCAGAATTGTGTCAATAAGACCAACTGAAAACAATTCCAGTCAATCTTTTAACAACTTCAGTGAAGGTTTTTCTAGTCTTTCAATGTGTTTATGTGTCTGTTTTACTCTGTGTGCAGAAACTTCTGCCTACTAGATTTTCCCTATTTAGAAAAAAAAGTAACTTGTCTTAATGAATTCCATGTGAGAAGTTGTATAATCAGCAGCCACGACTGCTGTCCAGCACGTGGCTGCAGCCCCTGGGGAAAGGTGGTGTCTCTGTTGTTATGGATGTGTCCTTCACCTGGAAGGGGTATCTTCTTGTAAGGTGTGCTCATCTTGCAATAAAGAGGTCGACAGATTCCCCGAGAATGTAACAAAGACCTAGAGGAAGTCACGCTTGGAGAGAAAATTGGAAGTGAACGCCAGAGCTTTACAAAGAGCTCCCAAAGTAGGCCCTTGTAAAGTGAATAATGAGCTGCATAGACTAGTTCCCTCATGCTGAGCTCAACACACATCTTTAAACATAAGATTGTCGAGGAAGCAGATACTCGGAAACCTTTCATCTTAATTAAAGTTATGTGGGCTACGAAATACTTTTCCTTTATAATAAGCTCTTATTCCTGTGGAGAAATTTCTATTTGTTTTTATCTAATTTGAGCTTCAAGGTTAATCTCGGTTTAAGACTTTCACTCACTGGGAGAGACAGTCCATCCAGTTCGCCCTGATCCCATGTATATGCATGTATCCACCAGGACCCTGCTGAGCTCCAAAGCCTCTTGCTGGCTGCGCATTCTTTACACCATTCCCTTCCACAGA
Organism: Galeopterus variegatus; assembly: GCF_000696425.1. Taxonomy (NCBI): domain Eukaryota; kingdom Metazoa; phylum Chordata; class Mammalia; order Dermoptera; family Cynocephalidae; genus Galeopterus; species Galeopterus variegatus. Next base: position 63,052 of record NW_007734761.1, on the reverse strand, counting down.
AAGAATGGGCTGTGTATCTGGGAAGGATATATGGGATGGGGAGGATTTTGAAAAAGGTCACAAAGCTTTCTATTTTAGGGAACCACATGCCGCAATCCTTAAATGTGGAGTTTCTGATAAAACTTGCTCTGTGATGTAGAGCCTGAGATTTGCACAGTGAGGAAAGTGGGGGGAAGAGAGAGACACTGGAGACAAAGAAGGGGAATGTATTTCATTCCTGAAAGGGGTTTTCATAGGCTTTGAAACAACCAATAAACTGGATTGTTTAGCACACCCTGCTCTCTGATTTTCATCAATAAATATACGTTTGTTTGAATTGAACTGATGGTGGAAGTGACTTGTGCTTTAGATATCAAAGAGAAACTGAGGAATCATAAATAAATTGCAGAAGATCTCATTTAGGATCTAACTGGAGTTATTCAGAATTTTTTGTTTGAGTGTCTGCTTTTCCTGCAAGATGGTAAGTTATCCTAACATCATGATGTCATCAGAGCTTGAGAAATACTACTAAATGCTAAAGGTTGGTAAGATAAATAAAGGTAAGTTCTGATGTATCTGGTGTGTGTTCAGACACACCCTGAGACTATGCACATGACAGACATCATTATCTAGCATGGCACTCTTTCCACGTGTTGTTGGATACAACCTCAAAACCCTTAACAATGACCCTCAGTTACCAGAACCAAGCAGTCAATGTTGACATGAGAGATAATTTTGACATGAAAAATTTGGGCCCAGAGTGATGAAGCCTATTTATCACTCTAGGCCCCAAATTTCACTTTTCTAAGATATTGCAAAAATATTTGGTCTTTATGTAATATACGCAATTTACTTTTCTGCTGAGATTGACCTCATTCTCTTTCCCTCCTCCAAATTTTATACGAAGCCTCCACCAGCTAGCTTAGAATCCTATTTGTAGTTCTTTATTTTGCCTCCTGGAGTTTATGTGGCATAAACCCGTGAAACTTCTGGGAGACCACTGACCAGGACAGGACAGAATTCTGATTAAGGTATTCAGATTTATAGCATCATTAGTTAGAATGATATAGAAAGGGTTTATGTAGCTAGTACATGAAGGTATACCTCTAGGAAATCAGTTTTCATCTAAAAGAATTAGGATTGTTGCACACATAAAGATGTACTTTGAGTCAGAAAATCTGGATTTATGTTTGGATAAGATAGCACCTGTGGAGCCTTGGGCAAGTTATCACACAAGTCAGGGCCTTGGTTTCCCCCATTTATGAGGAGAATCTGCTATATGCTTACCAACATCTCTTCTTAGGTCTCTTCTGGGTCTGTCTGTTCCATTACCAATATGACAGTGTGAAAAAAAAAATTATGTTCTTCATCATAAGTAAGAATAAAGATATTTTGTTTTATCATCTTCTCATTCATTCATTGAAGGCCAGAGTGAGCCAAAGAGAGCCAAAGAGAAAAGAAGGAGGTACTCAGAGCAGGGCGAAGGTGCTAGAAGTCAGCTTCTTGAGCACATTCCTGTGGCATGGAACACAGGCCCTTTTGTAATAAGTAACCAACATCTTTTCCCTGACCACATTCTGAAATAGAATCTAGATACTATGAAAAGAGACTGGAGGGATTCCAGGGAACTTTGACTCATGGCTCACCTTGAAGAAGGTTAAGCTATAGGTAATAACATTTTTTTTAGATCTTTTGCTAATTTTTTTCGTATTGAGTAGCAATACAAGTCCTGCAGTCTCAATTTACTACATATGGAGTCTATCATTCTAACTTTATAATTATTTTTAATTAAACATTTTTTGAAAAGGAAATTTACATAGTGTTTCAAATATAAGAAAAAAGATAGAATACTAATAAGGTTACCTTAGTTTCTCATGGGCCCTTAAATATAAATTTGAATATATAATTCTCCTTCTTTTAAAACACACACATACACACACACACACACACTCTCCATCCTTTAAAACTTTTTATTTTTCATTCAATATGCCTTGGGATCATTCTAAATCGGTACATGAAAGTCTCTTATTTTACTTCATAATTTTAAACATTAGTATAGCTTGCTGCTATACAGATGTATTATTCCTTATTTAACTGGTCCTATCAATGGCCATTTAATTTTTTTTATCACAAACAATGGTGCAATGCATATTCTTATTCATATATCATTTTTCATGTGTGCAACTTTACCTGTAGTAGAAATTCCAAAAAAGACAGTTATTGGATCAAATAATACATGCATTTATAATTTTGATAGGTATTGACAGACTGCTTCCATACAGTTTGTATGAATGGACAATCTCATCAATAATGTATGAGATTATTCATTTCTCCTGGCTTTTTAACAGTAACTTTGTAAAAATGCTTTTGATGCATATATACAAAATTACAACAAATTTTTACAAACAATCCTCTAATCAGCACTCAGATTAAGAAACAAAACATTCTCAAAACCCTAGAATCCCCCTTTCCAGCTCCAGCCAATCCCCCACTTCACAGGAACTTCTATTCTGACCTCTAACAGCATAGATTAATTTTATAATGTTTCCATTAAGACAGTGAATTTAGGGCTGGCCCCGTGGCTCACTCAGGAGAGTGCGGCGCTGGTAGCGCCAAGGCCGCAGGTTCGGATCCTATATAGGGATGGCCAGTGCGCTCACTGGCTGAGCTTGGTGCAGACCACACCGTGCTGAGGGTTGCGATCCCCTTACCAGTAAAAAAAAAAAAAAAAAAAAGTGAATTTAAAAATGTTTCCATTAAAGGTGGTTTACCCTAAAAATAATCACTGCTTTGCTAGAAATACTACATATCTTCGCTCTAAGTACAAAAGTTCAGTCAGAACAACTTACTACTCATCACCTGCCTTTTTGGGTTGCGATCCCCTTACCAGTTAAAAAAAAAAAAAAAAAAAAGTGAATTTAAAAATGTTTCCATTAAAGGTGGTTTACCCTAAAAATAATCACTGCTTTGCTAGAAATACTACATATCTTCGCTCTAAGTACAAAAGTTCAGTCAGAACAACTTACTACTCATCACCTGCCTTTTTGCCAAACAGCTCTAATAAACAAGCTCCCATTTCATAAGGACATTTGAAATGATATCCAACCCTGCCCATTTTATTTGGGTCAATCTATTGTAGCAAATCATTTTTGTCTTTTTCAAATTGGAAAATGGAGGTAATATAAAATGATTTTTACCAAGTTTAGCAAAGTATTTGAAATGGTTTCTGACTTAAAATATAGAGATATGGAGTAAATGGAATTCATTTTAGCAGGAGAACCCGGGGGAAACTCAAAGAAATAGTCAGCCATACTCAAGAGCACCTCAAACTAAAGCAGAAAAAAACCAACTGTTGTTTGCCGAAGATAGACCATATACAATAAGGTGTTGTGGGCCAAGCAAATAAACAGGGGTTCTGAGTATGAATTCAAATCAAAAGTCAGAGGGTCCATGCTATGTTGCAGGTGTTGAGTTGCGATCAAGAAACTTCACACAGAGGCAACTCTATTTAGCATCTTCCAGGGTGACTAGCAAAAAGAACGTATTTAAGGATGCTTAGTGATTTTCCACAGCAGCAAAAAGGAGCCCAGCTGTTAATAAATAAGATGCTGCTCTATGCTGCTTCCTCTCCACAGTGCTATTCTTATGTATTCTCGGCTCCATGCCTGCGGGCTTCCATGACTTTCCTACAAATATCCCACTCTGCTCTTTGAATCCTTACCTTCTTGATATTTCCAGTTCTCCCTTCATCCTTTTGGTATTGAGCCAACCTAACATAGTCAAGAGTCAACTGAATTGGTGCTGTAACACACCATGAAGGAATTACAAGAATTTTAAGAAGAAACCATAGAAAACATGAGAATCTGCCTATGTAACTTCCCTCAAGACCTGCCTGGCTTATTAGTTAATGCGAACAAACTAGAATGTATGGTTTCTAGACCACAGTAATTTTATTTTATTTGTTATATCTACTTGGCTCCCAGAAAAATTGACAAAGACATAGCATACAGCAAGATAAGGTAAGTTAAAGATAAGTAAGAAAGATCAGGAAAAGGAATAGCATGGGTAGTGACCTTAAATGAAATAAAGAAGATTTGAACCACAAGTGTTTATCATTAAGTCCTTTGCACATTGTGGATGACCAATTTGACTGTAAAATTCTTGGAAGCTAACATCAATAAGGAAACATGGAAAGTTACAAAACTGGTGTTCTCCGTAAGATAAATGCAAACCAGCTCTTTAGGAGAGGCACCACTATTCTTGAGACTGAGACAAGAAAGAAAATCTCCAAGGGTTCTCACTAGGAAGGTGCTTAGTAACAAGAACAAGGTCTACACAGCAGGCGTAACAAAGCATTTCTCAGGACTCTAGCTTATCACTTTCTTCACTATAGTTAGATGGCACTGTGCCAAAGAATAGCATGATTTAGTATCACAGCTTCCCAATGATCAGAGGCAAATATGAGATGTCCCAGAAAAAAGTGGTTAAACCACATATGCACCATTAAAAAATATGCCTCAAGATTATTATTGGGCTGGATGGTGGTTCATTTAGGTTTCCAGCTAGGATTGAGGACGTAAGTTTTAATAGTCTGTTGAGCTTAAGAAAATGAGTTGATATTCTGTCATTAAAGAATGAGGCACTTAAGAGGGTCTCATAATTTTCCTAAAAACAATTCCGCTGCTGCTCAGAGGTAATCAGGGGCCTGGATTTACCTGGGACCATGACTAAGATTTTCCCTAGAAAATGATCTTAGATTTACTCTAACATGCTGAAAGACAGGTGATTGAAGGCCCAGAGATCTACACACTAGAGCCTGACAACCATTTGAGTTTACCTTACATTTAAAGGCCAGAAATCTCAACAAAGGCCCCAGAGAATATCTGCTGTTCAGCCAGGAGATTAACTGGTGTGTTCTCCTAGATGAACTAGTTATACCACTATGTCTTACTTTAAGGAAATAAAATTTATACAATACATAGTCTGTACAATTACACATTATCATAATAGCTAAGTTTCAAATTTGATACAACAAAAATCTTTTTCTAATTGCAGAATATTTTCTGATGAACAAGAAATGCAAAGTTTAACTATAGAAAAATATTCCTCACCAGAATGAGATAAAATATAGATCTACTATGCTTTCTGCACTTGATCTTTTGTGTTTGATCATAAATGTACATTGTGAAGAGATGCCCCATACCTCCAAGCTAAACACTGTTTGCTACTCATTAGTGATTTATAAATGATATTTTCTCCCTGGTGACATATCTTTTGATATGATTCTCTAATAATAACATCCACCAATATTAAAATAAGAACATCCCCATGTATTGTGATCATCTTCAACCACATTTCCTCATGAAAATTAAATTTTAGCACACCAACTGATATTGTATGCATATATTTGTCTACCATCATTATAAATCTCCTAAGGGTCTCTATAAAATGATAGTTTTGCCTCTTTGCAGTAATTCTACCTAATGCTCCAAAGCAAGAAACTAATTACATGCTGACTTTTCACTAACTTTGATCTTTCAAATACCATACTATGCAGGTTCTATAGGTAATCATATAATTACAATTCACTAAATGAGTTGAAATTAGCCATAAACCTTTTTATTTAAATTGTATTAACTGTTTCTTCAGTAACATTGTCTGCACTTCTACTCTTTCCTACATAAGTTTGCTGATATAAGGTTTCAAACTAAAATCTGATTACGGTCACTAATGTTTATAACAAATGCCTTATTATAACACCAGAAGCACCAATGAAGACAAATATGCAAAGGATTTCTTAAAATATGCTTAAGGAGAGGCAAAGGATAAACTACAGTGGTATAAGGAAATGACTGAAATTTCTCAGGGGAATGTTTTAGTCAGTAAAAAAAAAGAAAATGACCTTACTTGTGTTTTCCCATTGAGTCGGTGCAGTATTTCCTGAAAGAAAAATTGAAGTCAATTGTTCCTTTCAGTATACCACAGAACTATACATAGAAAGAAAAAAAAAATGTCCTGGATATCACTTTGGAAAATATCAAACCACTCACTCCAGGCTCATGAGAGTACTAGCTAAGGATTGCCTCTCTCTCATTTAAAAAAAAAAATAACCACTCAATTAAATTTCACTTGTTCAAACAGTCAGTATTGTTGGTGATGTTTAAGTTCCTGTTATAAATTTTTAACATTTCATATGATATTCTTGTAGAGTATTTTTAGCTGGCACTGAAAACTTTGTCTTTTTGTTGGTATATTAAAACACTAAACCAGTGGTTCACAACTTGGGGTGATTTTGCTTCCCAGGGGACATTTGGCAATGTCTGGTGACACTTATGGTTGTCACAACTTAAGGGGTTCTACTGGCATGTAGTGAGTTGCTATGGGTAAAATGTGTCCCCAAAAGTTGATGTACTAGAAACTTGATTTGCATTGTAACAGTGTTAAGAGGGTGGGAGATTCTATTATGGTAACTGAAAAGTGGGGCCTTTCCTTTAAGAGGTGATTAGATTGTGAGGACTGTGTCCTTGTGAATGGATTGATCCATTCATGGAGTAATGGGTGTGGTTCTGATGGCTTTATTAGGAGGGCAAATTAACAGGTTAGCTCTCTTGCTTAGCCTGTTCCTGCCATGAGTTTCTGTATAGAGTCACATCACCAGGAAGAAGGCCCTTACCAGATGCACCCCCTGGACTGTGGACTTCCCAGCCTCCCAAACTATAAGGAACAAATTTCACCCATTTTCAAGTTTTCTGTTATAAGTAACAGAAATGAACTATTACATGGGTAGAGTTCAGAAATGCTGCTAAACATCCTACAACACACAAGACAGTCCCCCACAACAAAGAAATGTCAGCCAAAAATGTCAATAGTGATGAGGTTGAGAAACCCTGCCCTAGACCACATAAAATAAAACAAGTATATAAATTAGCAATTTCTGCAAAAAGCCTTAAAATGAAGAAACTCAAGCTTTTTCAGTGGCAAAGTGGTTGTGAATTTCCTTTTTAAAATTGACCCCAAAAGGTATGGAAAGGAAACATTTCATTGTTTGGGAAACAGACCTCTACCTTCACCATGTCTATGGACCTTATTTATCTAATAACATTCAGAACCACACAAGATCCTGACCACCACATTCACGTTAAAGCTGAGTAAACAAAGTGTGTTTGGACTTGTCATCAATCATGACATGTGATCACAGAGAATATTGTTTGCAAGAGGCGGTTGTTTTATCTGGAGCCTCAGCCTTTAAAAAATTCAAAACAGTAAAGTTGTTTATTTGACCCCATTCTTGACCCAACTGCAGTGTTTCATTCTAAGAGAAAGTAAAACACACACTGCTTTCTGATTATTTGTAATTATATATGAAGTCTATTTCTCTGGTGAATGTCGCTATGTTCCTGGGACAAAAAAGAAGTAGAAAAAGCTTTCTTAAAAAACAAAAACAAACAAACAAAAAAACCAACAAAAACAAACCCAAAACTCCCTAGGAAAATGGGTTGAGTATGATTAAGCATTATTTCCAAGCCATGTGTAGAACCAATAACAAGCATTCATTTTATGAGTCTTCAGGAGTGGTATTAGGGGATTATTTAGCTCTAGGAATTGCATCTCTTTGCAGTCTTTTGGTCCAAAGAATGAAATTGTATATACAGGAATAATAATTTGGAAGCAGAGATACTGAAGTATCTGTAAACTCAACACGCAAACCTTGGGCTTTACGAAGATGGGTCGCCAGCACTGTTTCAGAAATATATATACCTCTCCTATGTTCCAAACCCTCTCACTTTCTTTGATCAGACTAACCCCAAAAGGAATTCCTTCATTCTGCTTGAAGATTGTTTTTTTCTAACTTTGGTGGTCTGGGAAAGAAGTGTTTGCATGCTGGGGCATCAGCCAGCCTTCCAGTACAGTGCTGAGAGGCCTGGCCTAGGAGGCAAGAGAATTTGTCCTAATCCAGGTTCTCCCATTTACATACTGAGTGACTATCTGCAGCCACTTGCCCTTCCTAGTCAATGACTGACAGGATATAGTACAAAGCACTCTTGGGTTGGTATTTTCTTTGATTATTTTGACAATGCAAATTCAATAGTCATTTCTTTCTTATGTGGGTTTGAATTACTTGTAACCTCCAAAGAGGCTGATGAGCCTAACTAAAACCTGGTTTTCATGATCTAAAATTTCTTTCTTTTTTTTGTCTTTTTTCGTGTCCGGCAACGGATCGCAACCCTTGGTGTCATCTAACTAAAACCTGGTTTTCATGATCTAAAATTTCTTTCTTTTTTTTGTCTTTTTTCGTGTCTGGCAACGGATCGCAACCCTTGGTGTCATGCCCGTACCAGACCGGGACTGGCAACGGGATCGCAACCCTCGGTGCTGCGCCCACACCTCACTCAGCCAGTGAGCGGGAACCGGTCTGTATGTGGGATCCGAACCCTCGGCGGGAGCGCCGCCACACTCCCAAGCGGCGCACTGTAGCAGTGCGCCACTGGGCCGGCCCATGATCTAAAATTTCTATGCAATGAAACCATCACTGGAGTTTGGGGACTAAGTTAGTATTCTGAGAAGTTGGGCTACGAAGCCTCTCTCTACCCCACATGTTGCACATAGAGACAATCCTAGTGGGTCCTGAAAACTGGGTGCCAGGGTGGTGTTTTTTTGCTTGTTTTTTTAATGGCTTAAATGGGATGTGGTCAAAAACCTTACCAAGTCAATCTCTCATCTCTGTTTCTTCATCTTCAATTTAGGACAATTAGACTAACAGATTTCAGAGCTACATACCAATGATTTTCTGCAGGGGCCAGGACTGGGGTGGGGGTCATGGTGCATCTACAAATTCTGGTCTAGCTGACCTCCTCTTGGGTCAAGGATATTTTGTGGTGGGGTTGGAAAAGGGAGATAAGACAGTAACAAATCGGGCATTCTGAATGATATAAAAGGTGATAATTTGTTTGCAAGGATAGTCAACAAATTTATTTTTATTCAGCAAATTACTTTGATCCTACTTGCCTGATTGATACTTTATTTTTCCGCTTAGAATGTGTCACCATCCACCTTGTCAAATGCTGCTTATCTTTTGGGACTCAGCTTAGTAACCTTTCCCCTCCTTCCTCTGTGCAATGACTGTCCTAAGCATATATCTACATACCCAACCATCATGATGTTTTATATTTCCAACAGCTTTACTGAAGCATTATTTATATCATATCATAAAATCTATCCATTTAAAATGTACAATTTGATAATTTTCAGTAAGTTTACAGAGCTCTGCAATCATCACAATGAAATTTTAGAACATTTTCATCACACTAAAAAAACCTTCCCCTTTCTCACCCACCTCCTGCTCCAGACTACCACTACTCTATTTTCTATAATTTCATGAATTCCTTCATTGCCTCCTTTGGGGATTCCCTTGAGAAGACTTAATTTTTTTTTGTTTTTGGTTTTTTCCCCCCTCCCCCCCCAACTCTTAGCACAACTGCCAGGATAGATAATAAATAATATCAGGTAATAGTTATCAAAACTTCCATTTATTTGAATTATGCAATTAAGAGCATTACAAATGCCCTTTAATTTAATCCCCTAAAACAACCATTTGATAGGCACTATTTTTATCCCCCTTCAGAGATGAAGCTATAGCCTAACAGAAGTTAGGTAACCTACCCAGGGCCATGTCAGGATTTGAAGTCCCAGTTGTCTGACTCCAACGCTGAATGAATTAATGAATGAATAATATAGGAGTTCTTAATCTAGGACAGGTTTTCTTAATTCTAGAGAGAGTTCTAACAGGAACCTCATGAATTTGTTTGTAATGTTTTAGGTGCATATGGTGTATATATGTCTAGCAATATACATAGATTTCATCAGAATCTCAAAGGTAGCCACATTCCAAAAATAATAGAGCCACGCTGTGTAGGTGCTGAGAAGGGCTGCCATACTGGTGAGTCATGGTCCTTCATTGTGCGTCTGTCTTACTAGGATAAAAAAAGGTAGACACAACCCCTACACTCTGTGTATGTGGATCACTATGTGAGCAAGGTTTTCTAAGAATCCACTTGTCCCAAACCCTATTCTGTGTTCAAAATAAGGAAGTTAACCCTACCTTGTGTATATCAAAGGAAACACCTTCCCACTCCTTGCCCTTTCTTTGTTTCAAGCTGCCTGTCATGTCAATAAAGTTGTTGGGGGAAAAAATTCAGATGGGAGAAAGGCTATAAATAGAGAACCCTTTAGATCCTTCCTTCTCCCTGGTGTAAAATCTTCCTTTTCCCCCAGAGCAGGGGTAAGTTAATTGTATTTGAATGAATAATTCTAATAAAGCAGTGACCTTTAATGCCAACTGGTGTTTTTAATTTTGATTCACTGTCAGTCACTCCAATGTGAACCACCTCAGGATGTGAGCAGTGGAAAGACCAGTATGTACACAGAGAAGAAAAACAAACACACAGAGCTGGGTGCTGCTGACAGGTAAACACGTAGAAGGCAGAACTTACAAAGAGATGTGAGGCAGAGACTCCTTACAAAGGAGTCAGAAAAATGATGGAAACTAATGAGAACCACAGATACAAGTATGTTGAAATCCAACTGGAAAATTTCCTTCCTTTCAAGAAGATAACGATTCATCATTCATTGGGTAAAACATAGAAAAGACAGAAAAACAAAAAAAAGGAAATGAAAAAAACAGAACAAATCCATCTGAAATCTCATTACCTAGAGACAGTCACTGTGACTACTCTTAATATTCTAGAATATATCCTTCCAGTCTTTTTTCTGTATTTATATATGCATATGAAATATTTCATTCATTAGACAAACATGTAGCCCAGGGCAGAGCTCCAGGTTGGGGCTCTGGCTGTGGGAATAGGAGCCCCGTCTCATTGAGGCAGCCTCTACTGGGGACCAATAAGAATGGCAGTTCATTGTTGTCCACTTTTTAGACTTTAAGACAGAAATTCGTATTTTGAGAAATCTACCTGTTTTTAAATGATAGCCAATCATTTATATTAATACCCAAATATTGTGTTGATCAAATACATTTCCAGGCTGGATTTGGACTAGGGACTGACAGTTGTCAACTCCAGTCTAAAGTAAAAAGAAGAGCTTCTCAATCATTTATATTAATACCCAAATATTGTGTTGATCAAATACATTTCCAGGCTGGATTTGGCCTAGGGACTGACAGTTGTCAACTCCAGTCTAAAGTAAAAAGAAGAGCTTCTTCCTGGACCTGTCCCTCCCCGTCGCTCACTCATGACAACCAGTCTAATAATACAGTATTCTTCCTTCCATAGAAGCTGGTTGGTGTTACTCAGTATATCAGTATATACAAAAGTTTAAACAGAACATAATTTAATAGTCCACTTAATTCTTTTCTCCCTTCGCTTCTCAAGAAATAATAATACAAGATGAGAAATGGTTATATTGTCTTCCTTTAGAGGATTTTAGAGTATTTGCCATGAAGAGGTCTCCATACCAATATATTTGGGTATGTATGAATGTCATTATTAAAAGCATTTTATTTCAACTCAATAAACATTTCTCATGCATCTACTATATTTGGAAACAAATGAGGTCACCAGTTGCCATGTATGCAAAAGGTTGTGTATTGATTTATTCATTCAGCATGTAATTGAGTTCCTACTGTGGAGACACTGCTCTAAGCCCTGGATACAGAGCAGTGAAAAGCCAACAACATGTAAGAATGTGTATGCGCACAAGGGCGTGTGCCATAGTGGATGGGGTGGGTATGGATAATGGAAATGGATTACAAATCAGCATTCCTCATTCTCTGTCACCAAAGGGCCCCCACACCATGCAGGAAAGTGCTTGAGAGCCAGGGTCTCACACTGAAGCTACAAGGGCTTTGCAAAGCAACATCTCTTGCCTTAACATCCTATGCATATGTTATACTCTATTATATATCCTTGATTGCTTTTAATATAATAGTGTTTTATTATACTGCTCAGCCAACTGATTTAATGGCATGGGACAGCTTGCCTGAGAACAGAACTAATTATTCCTAGGTTCTAAAACTTGCACAGAGTAGCTGTTGCTTTTTGTGGGCCCACATGCCTGTCCTGCTCCTCAGACATTCCAAGTCTCAGTCCCGGACCTGCCAATTCTCAACCTCTTCCCTTAGAGGGTAAAGAAATATGGCAACAGGCCAGTGAGTAAGCATATAGACATTTAGTATTTTCCGCTATAAACAAACTGGCCTTGTGGTTTAGTTTGGGGAAGAGTTCATGCAAGAACAGTGAAAATGGTCCCAGTTGAGGCACCTCTCTGAGTCCTATCAACCATCAACTGCAGTTATTAAAATATTTCTGCCCTTCTCACCAGATAGTAACTTCATGTCTGCATGCGCAGTGCCTACTGCCAGGTTTGGGCATTCAAATTTTGAATAAGTGACCTAAATGTATTGGAAATGAGATATTTTAAGACCAAAAGGCACCTTGTCCCTATGGTACAATCTTTTCATCTGAAGGCCTAGGACATTATATCCCAGAGAGGTAAAATGATTTGTTCAAATCACACAAGTATGTCAATTTAAATTCATCCCAAAGATATTTTACTGTAAAAAAAGAAAATTAATGAATGTTATCCCAAATATAGAAGTCTGGTGTTTTTAGTAGCTGATAGAAATGGCTGTTTTGAATTACCCAAATTCACTTAGATGGGTTAACATGAAACATATAGTGATATTTCAAAAAATCAGGGGTGCACATATTCATGACTTCTTAGGTGATAATATATAAGAATGGCTTACTTCTATGTTTAAGGTTTATTAAAACAAAATGAAACAAAAAAACACAGTATAAAATTAAAGAAGGTGTTTAATATCATCTCTGTTGGCAACAATGACTAGAATATGGTTTTAATGTTTGATTCCAAATGAGTTTCTTAGTGAGAATCTAAAATGATTGACTATATACGGTTTTGACTAAAATAATATTTTGTTAGACTGTAATAGGATGTTAATACCCCTATGAGCCAGGCTGGCTCCATTCAGTGTTCATCTTAATTAGCTCACATTAACCATCATTAGAGTTTTATATGGTACAATGCACATTACTTCATAACTTCCACACAGATCACATGGAGCTAGATCATAATACATGTTATCAATCATCAACTTCCCTGGGCTTTCTTAACACCTAGCTTTTATTTTAAAAGTTAAGGTCAATGTTAAGTGTTACACTTCAGCCGAAAAAAATTTTAAAAATCAATGTTAATTAACAATGTTAATTAAATGTTAATCATGTAAATGAAGGCATTTTTCATTCACTTGCCTAGGAAATTATAGTCAGGTGATCTCCCATATATTATTTGCGGTGACATAGGAAAATGGCATCCACCACTAGGAAATGGGGAGGAAAACTGGATAAAACAAAACAAAAATTAACACATGGAAAGTGGGGGTTTTTTTGGCATGAAGAATCTACCTTTACTTCCAAAGTTCTCACTGAGTGACATGGGGAAGAATATAGAAAAAAACGAAGATATATATTTTGAGTTAGTGTGATATTTGGAAGGTCTTTTTCCAACTAAGCTAATCCTGGCCTGCCAAAAGTTGTAGACCATATATACACTTGGCATCAGTATTCTGAGTTAATGAAAATAAGGTATTTGAAAACAGTACTTTAATATTTAAGAGTATTACAAAGCAGCTGGGGGCCTATTAACCAATAAAACCATTTGGAATGGTTAAAATTTTCTAACGTGCTAGCCTGTTTTATCTTTCCTTGTTCTATTGGCAATAATCATTGCTACCAACAGAGAATGTAATCAGAAACATAGGTCTTCTGTGATTTTGCAAACTGTGTTGTGGTTCTGAATTTTCAGGCACCAACAGCAAACTTTGTGTAATGACACAACTTCAGTCATTGCTGAACAACAAATGTGTAAAGTGCCTACCATGTGTCAAATCCCATAGAAAGATACGGATGGAAATGGTGTTGTGTGCAATTTTTTCTTATTCCAGTGGTAGTCAGGTAAAATATTACTCATTAGACTATGAAATACACACACACATTCTTAGAATTTAGAAGGCACTTAGGCTACTAAGCTAATTTCACAGACAAGAAATTGGAGGCCCAAAGATGTTAAAGGATGTAGCCAAAATCATAGCTAGATAAGGCTGGACCATAACAGTTCTCTCTGTATTTTTACCATTTATTCTGTGTGTCACCTGAAAGATTTGCTTTTATTTTGTTATTGGAGCAGTGGGGCAAGTCTGCTTGTTCTGGCTCCTATTCAACCTTTCCGTCATGACCCATGGGATGGATGATCATAGTGGACACTTATTATTTTTTGGCTTTTCTCTTTGGTACCAGCACCCACTTTCCTTTGTGGAGTGATCTCTCCCCCACTGTGTGTGGTCTTGGTGGTGGCTGGTCATGGTTCCCTGCCCTCTCTTGGCCAATTAGTGACACATGACTCGTGCTGAGCCAATTGGAGCTTTTCTCTTGGCAGGTTGAAATTTAGGAGGGAAGATTCAAGGAGACAGAAAAACACAAAAACAGAACCAGAACTCATTCATCCAATGGTAGATTAGTGTTAATGGGACTATTCTATAGTCCCACAGCTGTCAGCATTCTGCCTCCTGAGCTTTAGTTTCCTGCCTTTGCTTCAATTCCATGAGACACATAATAACCTTCACTCCATTGCTTTTCTGCATAAGTTAGGCAGAGTGTGTTTCTGTTGCTTGTGATTCAAGAATCCTACCTAAAGAAATGAGCCTTGTGTATGTTATTTCAGTGGGGGGAAGATTGCCAGAGGTTTATGAGTTCAAGGGCAACAGCTGTAACTTTGTCCCCACCTGTTCATACTAGAAGTCAAGGGATTAAGAGGATTTATCAGATATAGGGAAGACTTGTCTACTCTACTCAACAAAATAGTTAACGTGTTCAGACTTATATTCTGATTATTAGCAAAAAAAAAAAAAAAAAAAAGTGCTTGTATTGCACTTCGTCTGAGACCCAGGCGTGCCACAAATTTATATTGTGCCACAACTCTAACCATCACATGATGTGATGCTTTCAGCTTAAATTTCTATGGTCAGCAGAGTGGGCATGGTGACTCTCTTGCAGAAGTGATCAAGATGAATGATTTTCAAAGGAAAAGCCTTTAAGGAGAACATCTTTTTTCCTTTGATTAAAATGGATTATGAAGTCATCTAAGAAAAATTGAAATATCCGAGTCATTTTAGAGGTTTTCTCCACTTGAGGCTCTAATCTTACATCCAAGAAGGGAGTAGGAGAGACTACCTTTATTTAAAATCTTCTGAATTCTTTCTATGTTTATTCCTAGAAAACAACCACATGCATGCATGCATGCATGCATGCACACATGGGTCCCAAGGGGAAACTGCTTCTACTTGGAGAACCAACTCTTGCGTTTTCCAGTCCAATACCTTCTTTGATCACAAATTTTCTCCTAAAGCATCTGTATCCATTTTTAGAAAACAAGCCATTTAAGAGGGCTTTTCAGCCTTAGAATGTCTTTCAATGCCTTCCATTTAATAGTCAGAAGCCAGCACCACTTAACGTGCCAGATTTAAAATCAAATATGAGTCACCATGATCGGTGATCAGGAAGGTCTACTGAGTTTGAGTCTTTTCCCATCCTTTCCAGAGAGATATATCAGTTCTACAACATAGTAACTTGAAATTTGTGTATTTGTTGTTGGAAAGCCAACACTGAAAGTTAATATCTTAGGGTGATTGTTGTTTCCAGAGCTCTGCATCTAGATTGGAAGTAGGATTCTCAAGTCAGTTAACTGAAGTGCCAAGTTGATTGGTTCCAGTGGGGGGCTTGTCCACAGGGCATTCGCAGGTGCCGTTGGCAAGGTCTCAGCAGAGGAGCTCCAGCTGGCAAGGATGAGGGTTCTGGGAGGCACGGGGTTAGCCCTATTAATTGCAAGCACAGACCCCAACAGAACAGAAATTGGAATCCTGTGTTGTGTTGGGGACCAGAGAAGTGAGAAAGTGGAATTTTTTTTCATTTTGGAAATTACTAACACTAATAGACCTAGGTACCTTCAGTAGCATAGGGAACAAAAGAGCCAAACATGGTATTTTTTACTGAATTAGTAAATCAAGTCGCTATCACAGTGAAACCAGAGGAAGGAACATCTAGAAATTCTCAATTTTGTTCATTAAAATGCTTACCTAATGTAGGACCACCAATCAGAGGATACAATAATCGCAAACCACAATTCCGATCATGTGATTTACTCCTGGAGATTGGACTTTTATTTATTTATTTTTTATTTTTTTCCTTTTTGTCTTTTTTTTTCGTGACCGGCAATGGATCGCAACCCTCAGTGTCGCGCCCGTACCGGACTGGGACCGGCAATGGGATCGCAACCCCCGGCGTTGCTCCCGCATCTCGCTCAGCCAGTGAGCAGCCGGTCTGTATGTGGGATCCGAACCCTCGGCGGGAGCACTGCCGCGCTTCCCAAGCGGCGCACTGTAGCAGTGCGCCACCGGGCCAGCCCTGGAGATTGGACTTTTAGAGTGGAATTAAATGTGGCAAATGTATTAAGGGGCACACTCAGAAGTGGTCTTTGGAATTTTCTTGATTCAAGAACAGGATAAGTCATTCCTGAGAAATTTGCATTTGAATTTCTCAAAATTTCTTTCTCCCCCATCCTGCAGCCCCAAGATAAATGCACCCCATCTTAAAGAAGTTCCCTTTATTTTGAAAACATTTTGACTTCAATGAACAAGAGAAATACTAACCTAGAAAAGAAGAAAATGACTGTAAGACAGAATGGTCACCAAGAAATTTTAACCTGATAGCATTTTGAAAAAAAATTAATTTGCAAAAAAAATTTCTTTCTCCCCCATCCTGCAGCCCCAAGATAAATGCACCCCATCTTAAAGAAGTTCACTTTATTTTGAAAACATTTTGACTTCAATGAACAAGAGAAATACTAACCTAGAAAAGAAGAAAACGACTGTAAGACAGAATGGTCACCAAGAAATTTTAACCTGATAGCATTTTGAAAAAAAATTAATTTGCAAAATTAGAGAACAGTAAACATCTTCATTGTATGTTAAATAGGTATAGAATCAAACTTTCTTCCTGGTAAGTAATAAAGTTTTTTGGTCAAAGGATTATATTTTCTGGTTGGAAGTATACTTTATTTAGAAATAAATTAATCTCACATAGAGATCAGAATCTCCTTCCTCACCCTCATCCTTTCCCCAATTCAGTCATGTAAATATTTTTAATGGAAATATTTACAATAAAGTTTTTAAAGTTAGGAGCATCTGTCAGTGTCTATTTTATAATGGTGATCATAAAAAAGGTGAAAATGCACATGAAAATATCCCAAGCATCTATTATGGTTGAGAATAAACAAAGGATTTCTCCTTTGCCATTCATTTATTTAAAAAAATAGCTGAATGAAATGCTTGTTTTCGACTTTAAAGTCCTACATTTTAAATATAAGATTTCTCAACCTCAGCTTTGGTATCACAAAAGAACGACGCATAAAGCAAAAATTTTCTTTAAGTGACTTCTTAAATTTAAGTGATTTCTTCCCCCTCTTATTTTATTATTACTACTTTGTTTGCTATTGAATTCAACTGGCAGTATAAATTTGTTCTACAATATATAACATGTTAGCTAAGGAATGATAATTTCCATTTGATGCCACATTTTTTGTTAAGGAAATAAACCTGGTCATGCGCTGAGTTGGTGGTATGGAACACCCAAAGTTTTGTAATCCCAGAGGACAAGCTGTGGCCTGGCTGGAAGCTGAAGAATATTTCTTAAGGACTTAAGCAGTTCTTTGCATGTAGATTTAACTTAGTAACATTTTGATTTGTTGTGCTTTTCTGATTTGCTTTATAACCAAACTCTTAATATTAAAGGATTAAAAGAAAGACTTAGAAAATTGAATTCTGAAAACAACAAAATACTGCATCTGAGGAGATTCTCCTTCCTTTTTCCCCACCTGTACTTTGTCGTTATGTTTTTTGTGGTGGCATCAACGTTTAAAAGCCAAGTAACAGTAGACCCTGAAGAAACATGAGTGTGAAGAAGTTGATTGGCCTTGTATTAGGTCATTGCGAAGTGCGGAAAAAAAAAATGGATTTCTCACTGGAAGACTAAATTAGTAGACAGATTTAGGGGAGGAAAAAAAAAAAAGAAGATTCTCTAAAATTGTAGGATGGTCTTCTCCTGCCATCCAGGAGAACTCTTTGGAAATGCTGGTCTTAACAGGGAGGAAAATGGACTAATTTTGGAAAAGTGAGACATTAAGCAAACATTTCCTAGAATTATTCTAGCCTGTCTCCTTGATACAGAAACATGGGGTGGCAGTGCCTGGATTCCAGGACAGAATGGAACCAAAGAGGATGACATAAAATTGTCAATCCCCAGACAGATCCGTGTAAAACTCTAACATTTATTTTTCTTTTGCAGCATCTTAACAGTATTTATTTCTTCATCTGAAGCATAGTGAACTTTATTCTTTAAGTGGCAGCAGTTTAAACACACAATCCAGCATTGCCACAAATAACTCCTGCTCTAGAGTGTGTGATACTTTACCAAAAACATAAAAACGGACAGTTTGTTTTGATAAAGCAAAAATAAAAGGTATTTTGAGTTAAGTCTGAGAACTTTGGCATTCGACTAATTTACCATGCATTTAAGGCTGGTAGCAATATTGGGAAAGAAATATGATAATCACTTGCTGCCACAAAGTATTCTATATACTGTTCTCTTTTTCAGCTCTAGTTTCACATGTGTTGGTTCAATGGAATATTCAATAGACATTTATAGGAAATAAATTGAGAGATGAATGTAAACCATATGGCATCTGGAGGTTTATTTGCAAAGTCCCTGCATCAAAGCTTTCTCCAGATCACACCATATTAGCTATGTTTTTCCAGTCCAGCAGAATCAGGAAGGTAACCACAGACTTCCTTGATGGAAAACACATGAAAAACAGAGCAAATCTTAATATGTAGCTTGAGTTGCTGGTCGAGGAGCATCCCTTAAAATAATTTTATTAGCAGTGTGTACAGCACATTGTTAGAACTGCATTAAAAACATAAAACAAGTTGCTTTTGCTTAGGATTTTCTACAAAATTATAAGATACAACTTCTGTTTTATTATACTAACAATGGTATCACTTTTGTAACATTTTATTAATATTTCAGGATTATTTTTTCATCTTTCATATATAAAAATCAATTTCAACCAAAGAGAAGTGCAATATTTAAATACAGCATACATACAAATGCATGTTAGTATTTGCAGATAGGAATGGAACACACACCTACCTGAATACACTCACTTATACAAAGGCCACCATATTAAGCTTTGGAGAATCACATTATTATAAGTAATATTTAAGAAACATTGATCGGACAGAATGAGAAATGGTTCTCAAACTTAATTTATATATAAAAAATTTCCTCAACCTTGAATGCACTCTGCTTTGTGCAGTTGGTTATGGCCAGCATTACATCTGATATCAAATTAATTCTCATGCAGCCTGTTATATAAATCATTATGAAATGTCAAAAGCTTGTACATATATTTTTTTTAAGTTTTCACTTACTTTCTAAATAGTTTCCATTTTTCAGTGTCACAGACTTTTCAGCCACTCAGTCAATTTTAATGAATTTTTATCACTCTAAATTTTTTCCCTCACTTACATTTGTGCATGTCTATGCAGGTGCATGCAAAGGTTATCCCTTACAACACTGGCGACATGCGCAATGGTAATCTGAAAAATTCTTCCTTCTCTTTGGTGCAAAATGAATGGTCAAATAATTGGCACACAGAAAGAATAAAATGCTTTTGCTATTTAAGTGTCTACTTCTAAAGATTGCCCCTTATAAGTAAATATTAAAGATTAAAACAATAACAGATTGACTCCCTGACCTCTGCCCCACTCCCCATTTCTATTTTAGAACAGTTGCTAAAAACAATGGTGCCTTGCACTTTTTGGCAATTACTCAATTATCCATCTTAATGATGGTCTCCCCCCTTTACAGGTTAAGCTTCTAAATTTATGGCAGTAAGTTAATGCCAGTCATGACTAAAAAAAGGGTATGTGAGCAACATTACTTAAAAAATATGTGGCTAACTGCTGGAAGCTATTAAAAACCAAATAAACAAAAGAGATTACACTTCAAAGAAATGTCAACAGTTTTTCCTCTCTCAGAACAGACGAGTTTTCTTTACTTATATCCACATCCACATCTGGAAAATGCTTATGGCTTTATACATCTTTTATGGTAAAATGAATTTATTGAGTTTTAAAATTTTCGTGATGGATTAATGCAATCTTCATAAAAGGTAAACCCACACCCTAGTAAAAAGCTGTCTTAACACTGAAGAATGATTTCAGTAATAAATAATAGTTCAATGTTAATTTCAAGGAGCAAAATAATTTTGAGAAAGCATTTGGTTAGCAAGATTTAAAAAAATATTACTAACATGAAAATGAAAATGCAATCTCTTGTTCCTTATGTTCTGTCTTTACATTGGCACACTTAATTCTTAATTTGAGGGAAAAAAAAGAAACAGTTTGTGAAGCCAACTCCGAGTTTAAAAGAATATACCTATGCCGATTAACTAACAATAGATGGAAAGAATGCAGTAAATTTACTGACAGCAAGATTTCCAAGGGAAGATTTCAAAACAGATATAATTCTTCACAAAATTATACAACATGCTTTTGGGTTTTTAAAAGTGAGATTTAATTTCTCATACAAAATATATACCTGCTCAGAAGGTCAAACCAAGTGACGTCATATGCTAACACAATGTTCTCCCACGGCCCCAAACTGATAGTGTTCATTTGATGTTGTTTTACAGCTAACTGGGTAGTAATAACTTGCTCTCTATATAAGCCTGCCAAAAAAAAAAAAAAATACCACCATTGGTATCCAACCAAACATCCAAATGCGGATGACTGACTTAAGTTTAGTTATTTACAGTTTTGATGGGAAGAAGACTCGAAATATGGGAGAAGGTGTCACCTTTATAAGTCGGGCCAAAAATTAAGGGGGGGCGGGGACTAAAGCCAGAAGAATGTTTAAAATGGAACAGCATAATTTAGGCATAAAGTAAGTGGTCTGCAGTCAATAAAAAAGAGAAAGAAAAAGAAAAATAAACTCCAACAGGCCGGCTGCAAAATAGGAAAGTAGATCTATTTTGTTTATTTATAAGTGAGTAGCAAGTAGATTCTTTCGCACTAACTAAACCAGACAGTAATTATAAACATAGGTTGGTTAAATTCCTTGCCCCTATCAAAGGAAACAAGCTTCTTTCTTTTCCAAACATTGTCATTTGTTTATTGAGCCTCTTTGGGGCTTGGTTTCATTTAAAACTATGTAAGCACACATCTGTTACCCCCAAACAATGTCAACCTTGTTAAGCCAAACCTGAATACTCATTATACAAAAATTTGCAAGTAACCTAACAGCAGTTTTTAGAGTAGCCAGTTAGCATACTGAGTAAAGAATTTGGATTATTTTTGTTCCATTACAAAAAACCCTTACATTATAGTGTAATCATACAGGAAGCAAACAGTCGCCGCCTCAGTAGTTTTGGATAATTAGTTACCTAAATTTTCTGAGCTGAATTCAATGTACTTAAGCTGAAAACATTATTGCTTATATTCTGAAATACCACAATACAATCTTGGTTAACAATGAAATTATAAATATTGGAAATAAAACGTCATTTTAAAAATCATTAGGTTTTATCAGTACAGTACAACTGAGTTCCTTATTTAAGGAACTGTTTTATTAAAAAAATAGGAGGCTGTGATACTGCTTATATTAGCTCATGTCAGATATCAGATTTCAAAAAACTTTTACACAGTAGACACTATTAAAACATCATTATTAGAATTGTCATGCTTGGGTGGTTTGAACTAAACTGAATTTCATGTATTTGCTGGGAGACAGCAATAATAAATCCTGGAGTCTGCATTTCTAAGCAGTGACTTAGAGTCCTGGGGAATCGACCTAATGAACTATCAGGATGATTAGATGAGTACAGCGGGGAGGAGAATTGTGGGGAGGGGCAGAATCTGTTAAAAGTTCACATGGAAATATTGACATGCCACCTGAACTCCCTCAGGCAACCATTCTAAACAGGACAGTCCTTGCCTACTTTGATTTCACTCATGGAATCCACCTAAGCCATTAGAAGGTCAGCCAGTCTTGTGCTGCCTGTACTTCTATCCTGAGCCATGGCAGACATATCTCATTGATCACTGAACTCTCTCCCTGGCATCTGAATGGAGAGTCACAGTCTTTCTCAATGCAACACACCAGGCAGCCACTTCTAATCAATCCATCTGCTAGTCCTGCATTAGACTGTGAGCAATCTCTTACAGAGCAAGGTCTGTCTCCCTAGCACACTACCTGGCACATGGTGGGAGAACAGATGTTTGTTCAGGGAATGATTACTAAACTTGCCTCAGATGGAAGAATATACTAGGAGTACAGACTACTGCCAAACTATCTGGGCTCAAGTCCCGTCTCTGTCACTTACTGTGACTGTGGGCAAGTTACTCAACGTCTGTTTTCTCATCTGTAAGATGTGAGGATGTAATCAATACGAGAAATTAAGAAACTAGTGTATGTGGAATGCTTAGAAGAGTGCCTGATACATAAGAATCAATAAATGTAGGCAGCTATAATATTCCTTATTTACTGAAATGCCTTGTCTACATGAAAATGTTATTTGTAGCTTGTTCTGTTAATATATCTATTTAGTATTCCATAAATCTTCACACAGATGCCAGTAGATGCCAGTATACAGATTTCAGGATATTCATTTCATTAAAACCTTGAAATGACACCCCACTGATATAACGAAGTCAAAAGCAACCTATGCTACCATCCAAAAGGAAAGGGCAACCTATAATTTCAAACCTACATTTGACTCCTGACCTTCCCCCACCATCTCCCTATCTGCCCTGCAACCTTGTTCTTTGTGCCTAAATTCTTCTCGCTCTGTGAATGAGCTATGAGCTCTCACTCATGTCCTCTGTTGAGCCTCTTGCACGGGCCTATGACTTGTTACTGTTCTGCTTATATGTGTGTCTCCAATACTCAACACATAGGACTCACTCACATATTGTTGATGAATAAATAATTCCATCCCCCAAATCCCAAATAAAGACCTTCCCCCACCATCTCCCTATCTGCCCTGCAACCTTGTTCTTTGTGCCTAAATTCTTCTTGCTCTGTGAATGAGCTATGAGCTCTCACTCATGTCCTCTGTTGAGCCTCTTGCACCGGCCTATGACTTGTTACTGTTCTGCTTATATGTGTGTCTCCAATACTCAACACATAGGGCTCACTCACATATTGTTGATGAATAAATAATTCCATCCCCCAAATCCCAAATAAATAAAAACAAAGGAACAATAGCCTTAGAAAACTTAAGTTGTTAGATTTTAAGTACTCTTCACTGGTTTTCAAATTATGAAAACACATGTAGTAAGAACATGAATGTAGAAACAAATGTAACAAAAGCTAATTATTTTCCCCCCATGCACATCCAGTCCTTCTTTCTGACATGGCCAATAGTAACAGTACATCCTCACCTTTCTTTTTGCTTATGTGAATAGATACAAATCATATATACTAGGGGCTGGCAAACTTTTTCTGTAAAGGGCTAGACAGTAAATATTTTTGTCTTTGCTGGTAATATGGTCTTTGTTGCAACTTCCCAACTCCACACTTTTATAGTGAGAAAGCAGTTGTAGACAGCACAAATAGGTGTGGCTGTGTTCCCATACAAATTTACAAAAGTAGGCAACCAGCTGGATGTGGCCTATAGGTCATAGTTTGCTGTCCTATGATACACAAACACACACGTTTTTTCTGTTCATTTGCTTTTAAAGAACATAGCATCATTCCATACAAGTTACTCCACAATTTGCTTTATTAAATACTCTATTAACTTCCAATAAGTTAGTAGATACAAATAATTTTTTCCTCTAATTGCTTCATACATATAAAACATACACAATATATGTGTGCAATAGTTTAAATAAATGGGATATGTTATATATGGGGGTACTTCAAAAAGTTCATGGAAAGATTTGTATTATCTTTCAATTCTATTTTTCCATGAAGTTTTTGAAGCACCCTTGTATACTGGTGTGTACAAGGGTGCTTCAAAAAGTTCACAGAAAGATTCATATTATCCCTTAATTCTATTTTTCCACAAACTTTTTGAAGTACCTGCATATTTTTTTGTGTACTTAATTTTTTTTGGTTGACTTCTGCATGACATAAGCTTCTTAACACTGTCATGTGCATTCTTCTCTACTTTCCTCAGTGCTCACCTATCCATACACATACACCTCTGTATGTAGATTGCTTTACTAAAATGTGACCATGTGACAAATCTCTGCATGTTATTCTTTTTGCTCAATGACACTCTTGGAAATCCCCCCAAGTCAACTGTAAGAGAACAAATCCATTTTTAATGAACACATCGCATGGTATGGATGTATCATACCTAGTACTAGCCATTCACTGGATCTAGCTTTTTGTTCCCATGAACACAGCAATATGTCTTTGTACATATAGACTTGCATTACTAGTGACTTTACATCCAAGGGATAGATTCCCAGAAATGGATGTTAACCATATTCACAATTTATTTTAATCGATGTCATTAACATTGTATTTCCACTTGGAATCTGTGCAAGTAACTGGTATCCTTTGCAGTATCCCTACAAGTAACTGGTATTATCACTTTAAATAATTTTCTTTGACAATCTGTTAAGTAATATAGTATCTCATTGTTACTTTAACTTGCACTTCTGAATATTCATGACCAAGAGCATTTCATGTTTGCTGATCATTCAGATTTGCTCTTCTTGGACTGTCCATCTTTTTGAAACCATAGCTTTTAATACCAATAAGCTTGAATCCCATTATCTTCAGTTATCTTGATGTTTTATCTCCATTGTTCTTGAACTCCAGATACTAAACAATCCGATTATTTTTCTTTTGATGCTGCTATCTGGTGTCCTGGTAGATGTTCCTGGGTACTTTACAGTGACCAAGTTACACTTATTTCAACTAGTTTTCATGTGGCCTGAATTCTCTATAGTATTTTCCTTTTTAAGTAGCAATTTTCAGTTTTCACAGTCATTTTAAGTTTTAAAGTTTCATCAGCTGAGGTTTAATTTAATGGAAATGTAGTAGGGTCACCAGTAATGACTATAGTATCTAGTTAGTAGCATTTATTGAGCTTTTACTCCACAGCAGACACTGTGCTGAACATTTTATGTACATTACCTTATTTAATATAACAATTCTTTAAGTAGGTGCTTCTATTACCTATATTATGATGATGGAGAATTGAGCTTGAGAGGATAAACAACTTATCCAGAGTCACCCCAATAGTCCGATTTACTCCAAAGGCTCAGTTCTTAACATTATGTTATCCTACCAAGTTTAAGAAATTCAAGATAGAAAATAACATATTATAAGTTTTTGTGGGCTAATTTAGACATATTTTATGTTTTCTTTGGATAATTTGTCTGATTAGTTCAGAGATTCTATTTGAAAGTAAAATTCTTTTCAATCCAGATCTTAGACGGGTAGGTCCACAACTCAAATGTTCAGTTGTAACTATAATAGTCAGAGAGCAATCTATTATGCTTAAGAAGAAGGAAAAACACCCACCAGATTTGGAATTAGAAAATCTGAATTCTGGTCCTGATGAAATCAGTTATCAGCCACAGATCATAAGCATCTCACATAGTCCCATCATCCTCATCTATAAAATACGGTTAATACTCTGTCATAACAACTTCACCAGGCTTTAGTGAAGCCCCAACAAGATGAACTATAAGGAAGCACTTTTTGTTGTTTCTTTTTTTTTTTCTTTGAGATTTAACAATTATTT
Source organism: Galeopterus variegatus (assembly GCF_000696425.1). Classification (NCBI taxonomy): domain Eukaryota; kingdom Metazoa; phylum Chordata; class Mammalia; order Dermoptera; family Cynocephalidae; genus Galeopterus; species Galeopterus variegatus. Next base: position 37,159 of record NW_007734761.1, on the reverse strand, counting down.
GTATTTGCTACATTTTCTTTATGATATTTTTGATAAGTTCCTTTAAACAATTACAAATATTAGCATGTTTTTATCTTAAATACTTCAGAATGTATATCTAAAAAAATAAGGACAGCAGGAAGCATTTTAAAAACTTCAAACCACAAAAGTAGTGGTGGGGGAAAGGCAACAACCAGCTTTATAAGGCACAGCTGGTTATGTGCGGGGCCTTTTGTATGACTACAGCAGCTGGCAGCTTGATTTAAATAATATTTGAACAGCCAGTAATCTTGATACTATCACAACTGTGACAAAGCAATAAAGCCAGGGTGTTAAACCTTGTGTGTGTGTGTGTGTGTAACAAAATTCTGTACTTCCCACACACTATCAGAAGCATAGAAAACTACTTACATATAAATATTTAATCAACACAAATATCATTTCTAGTATTTGGTCTTAAAAATACTTGGCCCTGAAGATTTTCACCAAGAAAAGGGAATGCATATTACCAGGGGAATATTGTTATTGATAGATAACTTTCTAGACAAACTGTGGGTAGGGAGTTATGAGAATTATCTATATTTTAAATAATATCTAAAAATTGTTGAAGTGTGGAGAATGTGTAGACATTTGTATATATTCTAATATTAATATTTTCACTGAAAAATCAAGGAGAACTGGTAAACCTGCAGCCTGATGAAAACTTGAAATAGAGGGCTCATTTTGGAATTCTCATTGAAGAAGCCAAATAATGTAAAAAGTCCATAGGCCAAAACATTAAGGGGTCTTTGGGTTTTTCTTAGAAGAGAAGTCTATATGAGCATGATACGACTTTTTTGATAAAGAAATTTCAGATTTAAGACCTAAGTTAAGGAATGAGACTACACAGTCGCTTCCCCCTCCCCACATATGGAGTGTTCATTCTGTCAGTTCATTACTGATAGAAAGGAGGGAATGATCAAGAAAAGGCAACAGAATCAGCAAGAGGAATTTTAAGGGCCTTTGCTAGAACTTCATAAATATAAGGAGATAAGTCCAGAAAAAACATCAGGCCAGATCACGTCTCCTCATAATAAAAATGTTTTTTCCTTAATCACTACTCTGTTTCAGACAGAATTTTAAATAAGAAAATATGAATCATTTTAGTAGTTATTACCTTATCAATGTCTTAATCTAGATACACAGTGTTTTTTATAAGAAAATATGAATCATTTTAGTAGTTATTACCTTATCAATGTCTTAATCTAGATACACAGACAGTGTTTTTTTCTACTCTGTTTCAGACAGAATTTTAAATAAGAAAATATGAATCATTTTAGTAGTTATTACCTTATCAATGTCTTAATCTAGATACACAGTGTTTTTTAAAATTTTATATTATGCCACCAGGAAAGTTTATTTTTAATACTTTTTTTTTTCAGGTGTCACAAAAAACAATGGTTTGTGCTCCCTCTGTTGGCTTTTTAGCAGCAGTTAACTCATAAATTCTGTTCCTGGAGGTGCCCTGCCATAGCTGGGCGCCCCTGTAGCCACAACGAGGGGCAGGATGTGTTGTTACTTGAACATTATGTTCCCGTTAAACACGTAGTGCTTCTAATTTCATTTCTTGTAAATAATGCAGAATGTAGAAGATATTTGGTAACAGATCAGAGACATTTCACAACTAAGGAAAAAGGTAGATGCCCCTAAGATTATCAGGTCAGATTTTTTACAATGTACAAAAAATAGTTCTTCTAACCATTTGAGTTGGGAAGAAACATTAATGAAATAATTTTCTGTTCATTCATTTAACTGTTTTTGTCCCTTTAAGAGCTGCAAGCTTAATATAAAAGACTAGAAAGTACTAAAGTAAGAACAAACTCATTTTCACACCCCCGTCAGGGTAGCTTGGGGGTGAAAAAGCCTAGAACTTCACTTAGTTTAACTTATCTTCCTATTAAAAAAAAGGAAGTTTGAGACCCAAATTAGTCCATGTTCTTGATTACTACTCACACCTTCATTTAGCCTGGCAAGGCCTCCTAAGGCTTTGATTTGTTGAGAAAAGTCTGTTCATGATGAGTGTGCCATTTTCCAAGACTTTTTTGCAGTTATTGTCTAATTGTTGTATTAGGTTTAAAGTGCTAAAATATTTATTCTGAGAATTTCAAATCTCAAGCACATAAATATTTTAGGGTCCTATATGAGTATTTGTGGTTTAAATGATCTAATTATACATTTTGACAATCTTACTTGCCCTTATTTGTAGATATCTTCTCCATGTTCAACAAATGGGTTATTTTTTCAAGGTGATCAGTAAATAACCATAGCCACTACTAATTGAGCATTTACTATGTGCTAAGCATCAGGCTAAGCACTACAGAGACATCATCTCATTTTGTCTTCAAAATAATCCTTTGAAGATTATCAGAGGCATTATTATCACGTTCATTTTGCAGGAGAAGAAACTGAGTATGAGAGAGATCAAATAACTTACCTCAGGTCACAAGCCTGATGGGAAGTACAGCTGGGCTTCGAACCCAGAAAATGGGTTGCCAAATCCTTGTTCATAGAACAGTGGTTCTAGAACTTTATTGATCAGGGCTGGCCCTGTGGCACACTCGGGAAAGTGCGGCGCTGGGAGCTCAGCAATGCTCCCACCATGGGTTCGGATCCTATATAGGACTGGCTGGTGCGCTCGGTGCAGGCGACACCACACCAAGGGTTGGGATCCCCTTACCGGTCACGAAAAAGACAAAAAAAAAAAAAAAGAACTATATTGATCAAACAAATCACCTGGGAATGTTAGAGTGCAGATTCTGTTTCATTAATGTCGGGCCTTAAAAACTAACGCCACCTTAAGTGGCATTACAAGTAGCGCCATTATGGGCCCACAAGGGTGTATTAACGTGGCAGCCTAAGACCGTGCTGGGAAGAAGTAGGGTGGGGGTGTCTGCGGGAACCTTGCCTTAGCCCTTATTGGCTGAATATGTGCTTCCGCACGTGAACACTGTGTGATTGCAATAGCTAGGCATTGAGACAGGATGCATGATCTCGTAACCTTTAAGCTGATTGGAGGATGTAAAAACCTCCCTTCCCCATTTGCCTTTAAAAGCAAGTGTTTGTGTGATAATAAACGGAACTGCTTGACAGAACCCCGGCGGTGTCTGAGTGTCCTTTAACGGGCTGGTTGGGGCCAGCAGCTGTGCTCACCTCTCTTCACAGCTCTCTTTCCCCTTTTCCTTCCAACAGGGACCAGAGGGAAAGAGGAATCCCGGCAATTCGCTCGCCCACCAGAAGGAACACCAAGGGAGAGACTGATAGCGAGGCAAGGGCT
>NW_007734761.1:32154-33494 GCF_000696425.1 Galeopterus variegatus | reverse complement strand
ATTTGCCTTTAAAAGCAAGTGCTTGTGTGATAATAAACGGAACTGCTTGACAGAACCCCCGTGGTGTCTGAGTGTCCTTTAACGGGCTGGTTGGGGCCAGCAGCTGTGCTCACCTCTCTTCACAGCTCTCTTTCCCCATCTCCTTCCAACAGGGACCAGAGGGAAAGAGGAATCCGGGCAATTCGCTCACCCACCAGAAGGAACACCAAGGGAGAGACTGATAGCGAGGCAAGGGCTGTATGAGTCGGCCGGCGGCGGACCCGACAGTTAGGTCTAGGGTGGGACCTGAGAGTTTACATTTCTAATAAGCTCCCAGGTGATACTGGTGCTGGGGATCCTCCTAGTATACTTCCATTAACTAGACTCCAGGCTAGCAGTTCTCAATGTTGAGCAACCTCAGAATCACCTGGGGGGCTTGTTAAAACACAGATTGCTGAGTCCCACCCCCCAGGCTTTCTGATTCAATACATCCGGTGTGGAAAATGTTAATTTACATTTTTCACAGTTCTCAGGTGATGCTGCTGCTGGCCTGGGTATCACACTTAGATAACCACTGTCATAGAAGATAAACCTATGAGATTCTAATTCTGCAAGATTGGGAGAAGCCTGGAAAAACAGTTGCCACAACAACCCCAGGTAATTTTTATAATCAAGGAAATTTGCAAAACATAGTTCTATTGTAGAATATACATGTAGCACATTACATTGGAGTATAGTGTTCTATAGTAAGGCTCCAGCGTAATAGAGTATGCTTTATTATGCACCAAATACAATAATACTTTATGTTATTCAGAGAATACACTATAGTATCACAGAGAAAACTGCCCCTTTTTAAAAAATTGTTTTCTTTTTAGTTGGCTTTCGGTGAGAGTTTCTTTGAAGATGTACAAATTTCCAAGAGGAAGGCCTGATGCAGCAGTTTGACATCCAATAAGTGTTTTTTCTTGATGTCGATGTAGTATGTGTCTTTTAAAATGCAGGCTATGAAGCAAACATCCACTTAACCTTGCTTTTTTGTAGGTTTTGATCTGGTAGTGACACTGCAATTACACTGATGAGGTGAGTCAGATCTGTGTATGTGTTTGCCACTTTGTCCGAGCCAGAACTATCCTAACAGAACCAAAATCAGAAAATCATTTGTGGGGACATCAGCTGAGGCAAGAAGTCATGAGATGCTCGCCCGACTTCCTCACCAGCAAGTTCTGTGGGCATACGTACCCAAGGCAAAGCAGGTGCTGAACATTTTACTTGCTGGAATCTTCCAGTGTACTTTCTCACTGTCCTCTTCCTTGCACCTAGTTTTGGGCTAGGTGTTGCTGCTATTAAGAAACTACACCTCT
>NW_007734761.1:28598-31558 GCF_000696425.1 Galeopterus variegatus | reverse complement strand
GATGCTCGCCCGACTTCCTCACCAGCAAGTTCTGTGGGCATACGTACCCAAGGCAAAGCAGGTGCTGAACATTTTACTTGCTGGAATCTTCCAGTGTACTTTCTCACTGTCCTCTTCCTTGCACCTAGTTTTGGGCTAGGTGTTGCTGCTATTAAGAAACTACACCTCTTGTTTAAACATGTATAAACAAAACTTGACTGCAGGGAAAGTGGTGACAGTTTAAAAGCTCCTTCTAAAAACAATTTAAATGTCTATTCACTATACGAAGAAAACAGAAAAAAAAAAAAAATCCACGAGTCTAAATCTTGTTTTCATTGACCAGAAAATTAACACTTTGGAATATTCTATCTACTACTGACTTTCTGCAAACATTCTAAAATATTGTATGTATACAATAAGTATATGACAAATAAAAATATATAAGCCAACTAGGTTAGGAAATAAAACATCACCAACATAGTTGAAATCCTGTTTCCACTCCTAAATTATTTTCCTCTCCCTTCTGGGTAAATACTATACAGAATTTTATATTTATCATTTCTTATATGCTTCTAACCTATTATATCTAATATATATAGTAGATAGATGGATGGATACTTAAGGAGTAAATAGTATTGTTTTGAAAGTTTTTGAATTTAAGTGATATATTTTATGTATTCTTCAATTTGTTTTTATCACACAATATAATTCTATGTTAAGTACGAGCATAGCTCTAGTTCATTTATTTTCATGCTCTGTCATATTATACTTTAAAAAGTTATTGGAAAAATAAAATTAAAATATAATACTAATCTTTCTATGAACTTTTTGAAGTACCCTCGTATGATGTAAATATATCACAATTTGTAAACTCATTCTTTTGTTGATGGGCATTTGTGCAATTTGCTTTTTTAAAAACATTTTTGTAATGAGGTTACAATAAATATTCTTCAAACTCCTGGCATAAAGTTTCAGTGGTTTTCTTGAGTACAACATCAGCTTTACTGGATATTGACTGGTACACTGCTGTCTAATATGGTAGCCATTTACCACATGTGGTGACTGAGCCCTTGAAATGTGGCTGGTCTGAACTGAGATGTGTTGCAAGTGTAAAATACACACTGCATTTCAAAGACTTAATATAAAATAAAGAATGTAAAATATTCAATAATTTTTAGATTGGTTTCATGTTGAAATGATAATATTTTGGATATAGTGGGTTAAATAAAAAAAAGTATTGAAATTAACTTTACCTGTTCCTTTATACTTTTTAAAAATATAGCTACTAGAAAGTGTGGCTTGTATTTGTGTCTCACATTTTATTTTTATTGGGAAGCACTGGTCCAAATGTTCTCCAAAGAAGTTATACCAATTTAGTCTCCTACCAGTGATGTTTAAGAACTCCCCCATATTCTTGCTAACACATGGTATTATTACACTCTTGTTTTTGCCACTGAAGCTGTGAAATCATATCTTTTTGTGGTATGATTTTGCATTTAACTTGTTATGCCGTAAAGAATCATACGTATTTATTGTCCTTTTTGATTACTTTTTGTGGGTATCTTATGGCCACTTTTTCTATTGGGTTACTTGTTATTATTGATTGGTAGGAGTTCTTTAAATTATCTCAGTCTATGTCTTAAAAACTTTTTTCTCAATGCTATCTATTGATATATAAAAGTTTTTAATTTGATGTATTATTACTGACTTTCAAAATGTGAGCTTCTCAGTAAATAATATTTTGAAATGTTTTAAAGGGGGGTAGGGATTTTTTTATTTGTTTTGAAACTGCTTTATTCCTAGCACCTAGAATAGGGCCTGGTACCCATAGGCACTCCATAAATATTTGACGAATGAAGTTATATCACCTTTCTGTGGCTCTCTGGAGTGCATATCATGCCTTTGTTATCAGCTTCCTTCCTCAGGATCTGGAATCTCTTTCCTGTTTAGCTTAATGGAGCTTGCTTTCATTCCCTTTGAAGCTCATTGGTTTCATATCTTTCACTCTACTGACAATTTGTACTTTTATAGTGTTTCTCAAAGTGTGTTGCTTGCAATAGCGGTTTCAGAGAATGTTACAAATGTTATGTGAAAAATAGGTTATCATAGACAAATAGGGTTTGGGAACCAAGTTGGACAGTTTTTGGTATTACAGGGCTTCTGGGACCCTTAATATGCTAATATGATTGTGAATATCTAAAGGCGGGATAGATATGGGTTACAGCATTTCCCAAACCTGTTTTACCAGGGGCATAGTTTTTCTTTTTGAAGTTATTGTGCATCTCCTATTGCAAAGAATATATTTTTTAAAGGCCATGGACCTATTGCAGGACTAAATTAAGACCCCCAAGACTGTGATTATACACAAAGCAAAATGTAAAATCTGGTCAATAATTGAGAAAAATCATTTTGACGTTCACACACATTTAACCCAAATAGCTGAATTTTTCAATACGAGTTTTCTTAAAAATTTTTAAATCCTTTACCATGTCTGGGTGGGTATGTCACCCACATTAGGGGCTGTACTTTAAATTAGTGTAATTAATAGAACATACTAAGCGTTAGCTTTTGCTTTTCAAGTAGAGAGAATATTTTTGAAGTAAATGCTTCCTAATATGAAAGTTATTTCTGTACCCTTTGAGATTTCTCTTGTATCAACAATTTAGGATAGGAAAATATTCTTAGTCTTTGGGATTTTCTTTTCTTTTCTTTCGTTCTAAATTTAGCGTTTGTATTGAGGAAACATGTTCTCTTTTCACATTATAGAAATTAGTTCTGTGAGTACTCTCTTGTATCAACAATTTAGGATAGGAAAATATTCTTAGTCTTTGGGATTTTCTTTTCTTTCGTTCTAAATTTAGCGTTTGTATTGAGGAAACATGTTCTCTTTTCACATTATAGAAATTAATTCTGTGAGTATTGGGACCTTTTATAGGATGGGTGGAAAAGAATACATTGTGTCCAAAAGAAAGTATTAAGTT
>NW_007734761.1:21524-27830 GCF_000696425.1 Galeopterus variegatus | reverse complement strand
TTATTGAAATTAAAAAACATACATTACCTTTGGTCCACTAATTCCATTTCTTGGTATCTACCCTAGAGAAAAAAGAAATCACTGATACATATTAGGGTGCATATTCAGAAATAGTCATTGGGATATTATTTGTAATAGTAAAAAAATAGAAAAATTGTAAATAATTTAAATGTCCAGTATTAGTGGAGTACTTTTAAAAACTTGATATAAATATATTATAGAATAATACAGAGCAGTTAAAAAAGAATTACAACTATATCTAATGATATGAAAAGATCTCCAAGATATGTTTTGAGTGTAAAAAGCAAGTTGTAAAGCAAAGCATACAAAGTAATACAATTTTGTTTTAAAAACACAAAACTTATGCATCTCTACAGACATATGAGTGTATGGTCTAAATGCAGAGAGAAAATACAATATGAAAAAAGAGTAGGTATATCTGGCGAGGGTATGTGGATTGGAAAAGATGGCCAAAGAAGATGCAAAAATAATTCCTTCTTCTATTACTGTGTAATTATACATTATTGAAAGGAAATAAAGGAAAATGTTATTTATCTAAATTTTTCCTTAACCTTTTACATATTTAACTGTGCCACATTTCAAATTTTGTGAAAGGAACTCACAGAGTGGTCTTTGCTAGCTAAGAGAAGGCATAACTGATCATTTTCTGCTTACCATTTGAAAATGCATTCTCATCTTGCCTTAAGGACCATTCCCCGAAGATGAGGGACAGAAATGAGGGCGCAAATGCAGGAGAAAATCCTTTCTTCCAGTGAGACAGCAAGAGCACAGTTTGAAGATTCTCCACTTGACAATTTTTCCCCAGGACAGGACATGTAGAAACATATTTGCCAACAACAAAGCCACTACTGGCTTTTCGAAACCGAGAGAAATAAAAGTGGCCCAGAGTGAATTCCTTTGAAGACTGCCTGTGTTGTCCATTGTGGCTCCTCTTCCTCCAGAAAAGAAATCAGCAGATATGTGTGTGGTGGCTGCATCCCTGACCCGGGCACTAGATTAAACACATGCCAAAGCAAAGACACTAGATGCCTGCCAAAATCTGAATGTGTTGGGCTGTAAAAACAGGTAGACAGGCCCGCTCAGTTGAAACCTGCAATTGGGTATTAGGGAGAACAGAGATGCTTTATGGGGGAATTTATGAACCTATTTGAACATCATATGTTTGAAACTTCCAGATGAAATTGAGCCTTGTGCGGTTCCATTTATCAAACCTTCCATCTGAGGCTGGCTGAGATGGAGGGAGTTTAAGTGACAACTTGCTCACCTTCATCCCCAGGCCACCTGATGAAATTGTGGAGCAGAACCTGCCCAGCACGGAGAAAGCAGAGTTGGGGGGACTAGCTGCAGGAGGCTATGGGCTGAGGAGCTCCTCGTGGTAGCACGGAGCAGGTAGAGCACTGGAGGAGAGGGGACAGAAGAGGCTGGGGAGGGGTTCACCAGGCCACCTGATGAAATTGTGGAGCAGAACCTGCCCAGCACGGAGAAAGCAGAGTTGGGGAGACTAGCTGCAGGAGGCTATGGGCTGAGGAGCTCCTCGTGGTAGCACGAAGCAGGTAGAGCGCTGGAGGAGAGGGGACAGAAGAGGCTGGGGAGGGGTTCAATGGGAAGGTCTGAGAACGGAATGAGAAGACTTGCAATTGAGGCCTCACGCCAAGAGAAGAACAAAAGGGGATAGAGCAGGAGCTGAGGCAGGGAAAAGAAAAGGGCCCAGCTGCTCAAGTTGAGCTTGTTGAAATAGAGGGGATGTTGATTTAGAATAGTGATCCGCCAGAAAAGCCAGAACAACAAAAGAAACACAGAAAGGTATTGCCCGGAGGAAGAATGTCTCTGTAGCGTTTTTTATTACTGCATTTAAAATGGGCAGGGACTGTAAAGGTGGGCGGGAATTATTTCAGCATCTCTGAGCGTGTGTCTACCTGCCTCGCTGTGGCCAGGATGTTTGCTTGGCTGCCTATCAGCTCTTAGTTCCCTGGAAGGTTGGAGAGTCAGCCTATCCATCCCCATCAAACAAGTGACAACGGTTCCTTGCTATAGATGAAGGTCTCTGTGCTTCCTAGGCAAGAAAAAGGGACGAGTGAGAAAGTTCCAGTTTAGCGACTTAGAGCTTTCTCTCTCCTTCTGTTTAATCTCCGGCTACTATTGCTCCCCGCTGGTTTCTGTTAAACACACTAAATAGTCTTGGGGTGTTTTGTTTTTGTTTTCAAGAACCCCCCCCAAAAGCTACCTTTGGAAAGAAAGAATCATGAACTCCTAGATATTCAAAACTGGCTGGGATTAATCCAAGGCACTTTTTTTTTGAGGGGGTCACTTGAGACTTATCAGTAGTACCAGTTTGTTTTGGAATCACATTTAGCAGAATTTTTTTTTTTTTTAAACCATGAATATGTCTGTGTTTTTCCTGAAACAAAGAGCAGATTTTGCAAACAAAGGAGATCATTTATCCCCCAAATGAAAGTGTTTTGCATGTAAACAATGACACTTTACCTGAGAAAAGTAATGATGAATGAATGACAGAGGGGATTCTATCTATATCCACTCTCCCTATTTACTTGTGGTAAAAAAGTTTTGCCCTTGAAATAAAGTGTAATGCTTTCTCCTCCCAGACTCCCAAAGATATCAGTCATTTTCTGAAATGAAAGTTGAGAGTTTGATAAGCAATTAACATGTGCTTCTTTCAGATAGAGCCAAATGTTTCATTAGATTTTTTAGATAATGGCATTTGGAGCCTTTCATTCAAATGCACATGTAGTGTGTTAGAAATTGTCCCATCTGAGGCTATTGCTCAGACTACAAAGGAAGAACTTCTCTCTTTCCAGCAAAGACCAACTGTGGACCTTTGTCACATGAGCTTTGCACTAAAACTCCAGGCCACCGTCAACAACAACCAATGTCTCATGAATCTGCCCAAGTTGAAGTGATGTCCGTTGGTTCAGATGGTCATGCAGAGCTGTAAGATGTTTTCAAGGGCATCAGAGAGAAGTGGGACTGCATGCTACTAAGAAAGCGGATAGGGTTCCAGGGTGCAGTTGATTTGAAAATAACTTACCAATCTGAGCCACACTGTAGACTTGAGACTAACCCATTATTCTCTGAAATTCAGAGGGGGAGACAATAAAATTAGATGCTCTTTTGGAACTGAGTACACTGAACCAGCATTTATTTCAATTGGCTCTCTCCCAAGAGTGAAAAATCCATGCTTTGAAAATGAAAGATGCAATAGTCTGGATTGGACTGGATGCCATCAAATACTCCAATAGCTTATTCTTTACTTGGGATCAACTGGAAAATGAGTGTTGGAAATCTCTTTCACAATTACGAAATTTCACATCTAATGCAAAATATCTTCCAGGCTAAATGAGAAGTAATGCTACTCCAGAGAAAAGTGTTGGCTGTCTCCCAGATTAATATGGGGTTATGGTCCATGATAGGGTTAGATGAGGTAAAAATTTCCCACTGCTCTTCCAGATATACAGGAAATTGTTGTGCTTGAAATAGATTTGGGCTAAGTAACCAATTAAAAGAATTTGGATCAAGAAATGTGACATGGAATGTGATGTAGATATTTCCAGTTCTTATTCAGGAAACCTTATTGCAAAAAGGTTGAAAGATAATTGAGAAAATAATTTATATGGTGGCGAGAGTTATTTGTGTGAAGATAAAATACAGAGTCCTTTTCATTGAGGTGGAGAAGCTGCCAAATAGCTCTTGGTGATAATTCTATGCACAAAATTTTCATAGTGGGCTTCAGTACCTTGCCAGATGAAAGCTTTTGCTCAGTTTAAAGTTGGAAAAGAGATTTGAGTCTCCACCAAGGATAATGTGTTAAGCTTGGTAATTAAAGATTGTTTTTCATAAATAATGCCAAAAGCACATTGGGAACATTGGGCTCATATATTATGGTACTTTAAAGAAATCAAGAACTTAATAGTATTCTAGATAGGATAACACACACACTCATTAGCATCAGAACATAAGATGAGATTATATAATTTTTCTAATCAAATGTTATTAAATGATATTAAGGGACAGTATGACTACTGTGTCTGTAAATAATGAGAACTTTAAAAAATATAATAAAAATGTTCAGTTACATAGTCCAGTGCTATTCAAAGTGTGATCCATGACCTGTTTACCAGCCCACAACAAAATAAGCACAGAAATTGAGACTGGAAATTTAGCAACTTTTATAACAACAAGACAATGACTGTTGAATATCAGAATTTTTAAATGAGCTTGTGTTTCCTATTTTTATTTCAATTTTCTATTTTATATTTATTGTATTTTACAAATGTATTGGTCTGCAATGTTAAAACAATTTTCCAAAGACAATTCAAGAAATACTGACATTAAGTATACTTTTAAGAATCTCAATGCTATTATTTGAATTCTTATTATCTTTGTGTTGATTTAGCCTCAGCTTAATGAGGAAAACCAGCCCCATACATTGAATCTGGCTGCTGTTGCCCTCACTGACCCAATTCCATGCCAGTCTCCTCCCCTTCATCTAGTCTACCCCCTCCCCACCCCCTTCTTTCTTTCCCTCAAATGCACTAAAACCCTTCCTGACTTTGAGCCTTTGCACTGGCACTTTCCTTTGCCTGGAATGTTCTTTCTTCTTATCCTCCAAAGGTTCGATTGTTCTTATTTATGTCTCTGCCTAAATGCCACTCGATCAGGCTAAGACCTCCCTGACTCTAATGAGCCTTTGCACTGGCACTTTCCTTTGCCTGGAATGTTCTTTCTTCTTATCCTCCAAAGGTTTGATTGTTCTTATTTATGTCTCTGCCTAAATGCCACTCGATCAGGCTAAGACCTCCCTGACTCTAATTGAAAAATAACTCCCCTCTGAGTTACCTTGTATTATCCTCTCTATGTCACTATCATGACTACTATGTAGTTTTAAATTGCTTATTGTCTATTTTCTCATACTAGATTGTTCATGAGAGCAGGAAACTTGCCTTTTTTATTCACTGCTGGGTATGAGAAGTCTAGAGCAACATATAATACATTAACATATCAGTTCATTGAAAGACTAATAGAATGCCTGAAAATTTATATTCCCCTAATAGAGTGTAAGCCCCTCAAGGACAGGTTTTTCTTTTTTTTACTTTTTTTTTTTCCTTTTTGTCTTTTTTCGTGCCCGGCAACGGATAGCAACCCGATGTGTCGCGCCCGTACCGGACCGGGACCGGCCACGGGATCGCAACCCTCGGTGTTGCTCCCGCCCCTCGCTCAGCCAGTGAGCGACCAGTCTGTATGTGGGATCCGAACCCTCGGCGGGAGCGCCACCGCGCTTCCCAAGAGGCACACTGTAGCAGTGCGCCACCGGGCCGGCCCTCAAGGACAGGTTTTATTTTACTCATTTATGTATCCTAGCATTTTAGCACAGCACTTCACAGAGAAACTACATGAGAAATATCTTTTGAATAAATAAATAAAATAGCTTCCGAGGGGACATCCATCTGGGTGTTCCATAGGCAACTGGACTCATATATTTGTATCTAAGTTCATCTTCTGCCTCTGTAGTTTTCAATTATCACCAAGGCTTCCAAGCAGGAAACAGTGTGGTACTTGATTCTGCCCTCACCTTTATTCCCTATCCTCAAATTAAAGAACAATAAAACTGACTTAAAATTCCATTATTTCTTTTACCTTTGATTACATTCTTAATTTTTTTATTAGAACTTTTTTGTTTTTGATGTAGGCAGACTTACAATTTTTTTATGACCTGTCCTTTTCACGTGTTGTTTAGAAAGTCCTGTGTATTTGTTGCAGTGGACATTGTAATGGTCTGCCTAGTCTCTTCAATCCTTCTTACCAGTTCTATATACCCATTTCTCAGCTTCTGTGTGCTTCACTTCCAAAGGCTCCAAAGAACAAATTAACAAGCTGTAAGTTGAAGCTTCCTATGTACTGTGCTGCATGAGGCAACTCATAAAAGCCCTTGCAAACATGAGAGAGAGCATCACCTGCCATTAGTAATGTGAGGAGGATTGGAGGAAAGAGAGAAGAAAAGAGTGACTGGACACAATTTGTCTTATGGAGTTGGATGGAAAAATTCAGGTTAAAGGAAAACACACAATAATATGTTAGAGAGACAAAGGAAAGCTTATAACTCATACCTTTCTCAAAAGCATTTTTTTTTTTTTTTTGTCTTTTGTCTTTTTCCGTGTCCGGCAACGGATCGCAACCCTCAGTGTTGCCCCCGTACCAGACCGGGGACCGGCAACGGGATCGCAACCCTCGGTGTTGCTCCTGCACCTTGCTCAGCCAGTGAGCGGGAAC
>NW_007734761.1:0-20524 GCF_000696425.1 Galeopterus variegatus | reverse complement strand
CTCAGTGTTGCCCCCGTACCGGACCGGGGACCGGCAACGGGATTGCAACCCTCGGTGTTGCTCCTGCACCTTGCTCAGCCAGTGAGCGGGAACCGGTCTGTATGTGGGATCCGAACCCTCGGGCGGGAGCGCCGCTGTGCTTCCCAAGCGGCGCACTATCCAGTGCGCCACCGGGCCGGCCCCTCAAAAGCATTTTGACTTGGCATACAGAGCTGCATCTTACATAAGAATTGGAATGTAAAGTCAGTATATATGGTCCATGCTGCTGAAATACCAATCATAGAACACCAAATCATACTCATTGTGGGAGAGGATGATCCTATAAAAAGCAGACAAGAACTGAAACCTGCAAGTGGAACAACAGATTCATGTTTCTCATCTTATAGTCACACTAGGGCAGGAGCATGCCAAGTGGATGGTAAGCAAAATTGTCCATATTGTTTAAGTTGTTACTTTTCTTTTTCATACTTTCTGCTTTGCTCTTGCTGTCCTCCCTTTTTTAAAGACGCATAACTATATAAATTTATGGGGATTAAATGTTTACATGATGTTATACCATATTACTACGTTAAGATGATTACATTGTGAAAACAAATGTGTTGAATTTGATGGATGAGGAAGCCAGGGCTTTGGAATAAGAGTTAATGGGTGTAATCCAAGGAGAAAAAGATCTTCATGGGATCACCAGAAGGACCCTTCTTCAGAGGGTGATTAAGACAACCATGAAGGAAACAAATGGGTTTCACTTTTCAGTGGCTGCAATGTCTCCAGTCGCTTCTTAATTAAAAGAACTCACTTAATTAATTTTTTAATCAAGAAATTTTAGCAATGGAAAAAACTTGCACACATACAGGAAATGGATAATTATTTTAACATTTGGTGGCCTTTTATTAAATATTCTAAAAAATATAAACTCTGTAGATGCCAAATTTTACAACGTGATCTTCTTCAGTCTGTTCCTATACAGAAGTAAGCAGCTGAGTAGAAAGAAAAGCAAACTTTCTGTGCCCAGAGAAAGATGGCTTTTATTTATCTGGCCTCCCATGCTTTCCTTCTCATCGCTATTTTAGAAAGATTAGATTTGCAAGTACTAGTGGTATACTCTTAGACCAAATTTATTAATACATGCCCTTTTTAAAACAAAGGTAAAAATAAACTAAATTAAAAATACAATGAATTAGTACATGTCTATCTTTACCAGAAATTAATACCTTCTGTACTATAGATTAAAATTTCATTTACTATGTTTCTGCATAGAAACTCAGTGGTTATTTTTTCTTTCTAATAGAGGACAAAACTGCACAATTATTACTGAATGGGAAGCCCAATATAAAGTCCCACGATTGGAAAGAAAAGCAGGATTCTGCATTCACTTCTACTCAAACCCAGGAGTGTGAGAAGAGGTAGGATCTGGATGAGAAATATAAAGAGGTTAGTTGTGGACATTAGAGGCTCAGGTTGGTGTAATGGTGTCCCTTACTAAGTGTGTGAGCTCAGGCCAGAAATTTGATGTCTGCGAGCTTTGTCTGGAGAAGGGGAATGCTGTGCTGCAGAGCTGTTGGGAGGGTTTAAAGAAGAGATACCTGCGAAGCATGTGGTACAGTGTCTGGCACGGCATGCACTTAACACAGGTTAGTCATTGTTAGCAGGACAACGGGGGAAAGTACTTTCCTTCTCGGGGATCTGCCTCCCCATCATTAAAATGAGAAGGCTGAGCACAGTCTATGTCTCCTGAAGAATAGGATGCAAACCACTCGTTTTAAAAACAAGACAGTAAGAAGTGTTACAAGGAGACAGTACTGAATAAACTTCAATCTCAATGTGAAATCGATGTTCCCATTGTAAATCTCATCCTTATCTTCTTATTAAGTCAAACAGAACATCTTTGTTTAGTGCTAGAATGGCTTAAGAATTCTGCATTATCTGAGAGGCGAAAACAAGCCTTAATCCTTTCATTGGCAATGATAAGAATTTGATGCCATGCTTTCTTTTTTATTATGTTTATGTTAAAGTTTACCTTCTCTTTATGACAGTGGATACTAGTTTTATATTTACAATAATACTATAAAGTTTTCTTTTTGAAACTATATTTCAATAAAAATAATGAGTCAATTTAAAGAAAAATAAAGTAAAATAGTACAGGCAATGTGTAAATGTAGCAAAAATCTTTACCTTGACATGCTGAAGATTAGAGTTTGGCAAATGCTGAACTTGATCAAATATTCTACATTTCTGTGGGGAAGAAGTGATTCTCCTTAGTGACTATCTCAGCAAGACTGCCTTTAGGGTAAAGTGTGTTCTGATGGTTTATTTACTAGTCCTGGGCTTGGTTTGAGATGGGATAGGTTCTGGCTTTGCTGGGATCAGACATCTAGAGAACAACTCAGGGATCTTACAGGAAAAGAAGGCAACTCTACTCATGGTGCTTTAAAAAAATGAAGCAAAACGAAGCACCATGCATGCATATATATATGCACATATAAAAATACAATCAGCACACTGTACTGAGATAGGAGATGCTCAGTCTCCTCAGGTTTGGGTTTCAGGACACACACATCTGGGTTTCAAGCCACTCCCCAAGGTCTCAAGCATCTCCTTTAGGGCCCTCCCCTAACGGAGAGTTACTGTTGCTAGGTAGACCTGTTTTCAGCACCAACATGGGGAAATTGAGACCATGAGGGGCTGGCTTATGCAAATCCAGTGGCTGAGCATGCTCAGTAGGGAGGTGTTATTTAACCTAATAGCCAGGCATGCTCTGTGAAGTGGAATTTATCCTTTGAATGACCTTCCACTAGAGGTGCTAGGGAGCACAGAATATTCTTGAATATGTTTGGTGTGTGTGATAGGATTTGACCAATGAGCATGCTCCAAAAAGCTAGCAACTAAGCATGTGCAAGACTATGTTACATAACAGGGAACCATCCTCTTAATTGAATATTTGTTAGACAACATGAATATGTATTAGATAGCCAAACTATAAAAGCTGTAGAAGGCAGGGTTGTTGCTCACTTTCCTTGGGCCAACCTGCACTTTGTCAGCTGAGGTGTGTATGCTTTACTTTCATATTAAGCTTACTTCCAACAGGTGGTTGCTCACTCTCTTTAGCCAGCCTGCACTTTATACTAAACCTCAAGTGTGTATTTCTTACTTTTATATTAAACTTGGAGTGTGCCCTGCTCAGCCTCTGAAGCTAGGGTGCACTTTCTCTGTGAAATCTGTATCTCTTATTCATCATATTAAACCTGTTCTCACTTTCTACTGTGACTCTGCTCTTGAATTCTTTCCTGTGGTGGAGCCAAGAATCTGGTAAGAGGATGGGGTGGGTTGAGGCCAGCTATTGTGCCTCCCTAGACCCTCTCCTCGGACATCAGTGCCCTTCCACACACCACCAATGAAAAGTGGATGAGACAGGCTCAATCTTTGTATTCATTTATTTGTTTTTATTGTAGTAAAATATACATAACATGAAATTTACCATTTTAAATTGTTTTTAAATATACAAGTCAGTGACATCAAGTATATTCACTGTGTTGTGCAACCATCATCACACTCTATCCCCTCATCTCAAATAGAAACTTTGTATCCATTAAACAATAACTTCCCATCACCCCTTCCCCCTAGCACCTGATAACCTCTCTCTATGCTACTTTCTGTCTCTGTGAATTTGCCTATTCCAGGTACCTCATAAAAGTGGAATGGTGTATTTGTCCTTTTGCATCTGGCTTATTTCTCTTAGCATATTGATTCATCTAAGTTGTAGCAGGTATCAGAATTTCATTCCTTTTTATGGCCAAATAATATTCCATTGTATATATATATATATTATACATTTTGTTTATCCATTCCTCTGTTGATTGACATTTTGGTTGTTTCTACCAGTTTCACATGGTTATCATGGCAGAGAGAAGAGTGATGTGATTTACAATATCACCAGGACTTCAGGGAATGGGGAAAAGTCACAACCTAATGAAAAAGTGGGGTGCTGTGATAAGGAGTGGGGCAAGAGATTCCAGGCAGGCTAAATAAATAAATCACTACTTTCTCTACTTTACCATATTAAGTCTCTAAGTGCTTACTTACCACCAAATATGGAATTACTAAAACAAACTACTCTGTTTTTAAAAATCATCTTTTTAAAAAGTAGGTATTTTTTATCTTTCTCTCAATTCATAATGTCCAAAAGTCTTAGTCTATTTTGCTGTTGCTATAAAAGAATACAACAAACTGGGTAATTTACAAACAATAGAAGTTTATTTAGCTTGTAGTTCTGGAGGCTGGGAAGTCCAAGATTGAGGGGCTGTATCTGGTGAGGGTCTTCTTGCTGTGTCATTCCATGGTGGAAGGGCAGTAGGGCACAAGAGCATGTACAAGAGACAGGAGGAGGGCCGAACTCATTTTTTTATTAGGAACCCACTCCCATGATAACTAACCCACTCCTGTGATAATGGTGTTAAACAATTAACGAGGCAGAGCCCTCATGACCTTATTACCTCCTCAAGGTCTCGCCTCTCAGCACTGTTGCACTGGGGATTAAGTTTCCAACACATGAAATTTGGGGGACATGTTCAAACCATAGCACCAACTTTATCAGAAAATTTTCTTACTTTCCTAAGGTAGGCCCCTGGCTAACATATCTGTATTATTTCCCTTTAGATGTATGATCTAAGATGAACCAATTGAATTCTTTCTGTTAGAGTTTGGAATGGTCTTGAGAGGCAACTGAACATCTAGGCCAGCCTCTTGAATGCAGAACGTACTCTCAGGAGCTAGCTGTTGAGGGGTCTTTCTTTCTCCATATGCACAGAGAAGTTGAGAATGTTGATATGCAGAGAGAAAAGATTCAAGCAGAAGAGAAGAGAAAAGCAAAGAAAAGGAAAAAAAGAAACAAGAGAATGCTGTCTGGGTTTTTGCTGGGTATTCATTTTCTTATTTAGGTCCCTTCCATAGGCTTAGCCTTTTATGCTCTTGGAATTCATAAGGACATCCTACATTCTTAGCTTGAGTGGGTTCCTCTTCCTTGTAATCAAAGAATCTTAAGCTAATTTATTTCAGTTTTTTAGGTCCAAAATATTCTGGAAATAAAAACTACAGAATTACCATAAACAGATGTTCCTCGACTTATAATGGGGTTATGTAAAAGTACCTTTTAGACTTGATATTTTCAGCTTACGATGGGTTTATCAGAATGTAAACCCTTCATAAATCAAAGAGCATACTGAATGCATGTCCCTTTCTCACCACTGTAAAGTCAAAAAATTGTAAGTCAGGAACTGTTTTTATATTGAAATACAAATCAGCTCTTAATCACAAGTATCCATTTGCATAATACGAGAACATTTGCTTTAACTACTATCTCATTCAATATAAAGTAATTGGAAGTTCATAATACAAGATATTTAAGTGTGAGGAATGATTTTAGAAAAAAAAAGTCTTACCTTCTAGTCAGAGATATGCAGTGAGTGACTGACTAAAGGGAAAGTAATTGGAAGTTCATAATACAAGATATTTAAGTGTGAGGAATGATTTTAGAAAAAAAAGTCTTACCTTCTAGTCAGAGATATGCAGTGAGTGACTGACTAGAGGCTGACCACGTCAGTCCTCCTAAGCTGACCACATCACAACTTATCTGAGAAATGGAGAATGTGGAAAGTAGTAACGCATTTTGCTCCTCAGTAAACTGCACACAGAATCACTGGTGCAGCTGAATGGATTAAATTTATATTATTTATGAATAGGCTTGTCAAAGTGCCTGATACATTCAATTGGTAGTACCATGCTATTAGCCCTATTTTATAGAGGTAGTGTACATGTGAAACCAGGCCAGACACCCAGGTTCACTGAGCCCATAATCCTTGCTGCATTTACAATATGGACTGCTACTCCTAGTGTTGAAATACTGTTTTTTTCTCACAACTCCACAAATATCATCTTCATAAATTTATTTATTCTCTCCAATTAAATAAGAATATATGCGTAATGCAGTGATATAATATATACACACATATATACACATATAGATATATGTGTACATCTGTATATCTATTGATTTTTGTCCATGGTTCCTGGCTCATGCTACTCTCTGATCTTCTCCTTCCGTCCATTCACCTGCTTCATTTTCTTTCTGACCTATTTTAGCCTATCCTAGGTCATAAGCCCCTATACCAGAAGAGTCCTGCCCCATACTCAGGAGGAAGGAATGCTGCACAGACAGGCCAAGAAGAACCTGAACAAACAAGCCTTGATGGGGAATCACTAAGTGTGTTAGTGTTAGATCATACTTTTTTTTAAACAGTTTTTTTTATTGAAACATAATTAATTATATATATTTGTGGGGTACAGATTTGAATATCAATACCTGTGTACAATATGTGGTGATCAAATCAGGACAATTAGTATACTCATGTTTACAAATGTAATCAATCTTTATGACCCGTAACTAATTTCTTGTTTACCTCCTTCTCTTCCCCCTTTCCCACCTCTAATAACCATAGTTCTGTTCTCTTTTTTTGAAAGTTCAATGTATTATTGTGATATGATTGCTTCTTTTCTTTTCTTTTTTCTTTCTTTCTTCTCCCACTTATGAGTGAGGACATGCAGTACTCTTTTTGTCCAATCACATTTCTACATAGTTGTGCATGCTTCACTCATGCCTACATAACGAAGCTTCCATAAAAACCCAAGAGCACAGGGTTCAGGGAGCTTCCAGATAGCCGAACATGTGGGTGCTGCATGTGGGAAGGATATGGAAGCTCTGCACCCCTTCTCCAAGCCCTCTTCATTATATGTTCTTTGTAATGTCCTTTACAATTAACTGCTAGATGTAAGTACATATTTCCCTGAGTTCTGTGAGCAGCTCAAGCAAATTAATCAAACCCAGGGAGGGAGTTGTGGGAATCCTGATTTGTAGCTGGTTGGTCAGAAGTTCCAGAGGCCTGGACTTGTTAGTGCATCTGAAATAGGGGGCAGTCTTGGGGACTGAGCCCTCAATCTGTGGGATCTGACACTATCTCCAGGTAGATAATGTTGGAATTGAATTGGAGGACACACAGCTGGTGTCTTCTGGAGAATTGCTTGCTTGCTAGAGGGGAGAAATCCCCACACATTTGGTCACAGAAGTCAGTCTGTCTTCTGTGTTGATTGTGATTGTTCTGCTGTAAGACCAGAGGACACAATGGTTTGTATTTTTATTTCTCTCACAGGGAAAGAAAAACACTAAAAATCAACACCCAGAAAATGTCATCATAATTTTATGACTCAGAGATAACCACTCTTACTTTTCAGCATATGGATGTCAAACCAAGTTTTTGTTATAAAATATCTTAAATGCTATTTTTTCTTTCAAAATATTAAAGAGTCCCTCTTTCATTTTGATAAGCGCATCTAAGAATTACAAAGCAATCTGTGGTATATAAAACATTTTAGCATATGTCCTATAAACAAAAAGTAGTATATGTCTACATCTTTTTTAGTGTAATTAGAGTGGGCATCAGAGTTGTCACCCCAACATTCATGTACCCTTCCCCCATTATGTTGCAGCCAGGTGGTTTTAATGTTGGCAACCCCAGGCCCAGCTCCAGGGATGGGCCAATGAAACTTACTTTCCTCTGGTCACATTATTGGTTTAGAGAAGTGCAGTAATCAAGCTTTCCCATTTCCTTAGCTAAGTAGTTGGATCATGAGGGAACATGATATTCAAGTTGGTACAGTCGGAGATAGGCTAAAACTTTTCTCTGAGAGAGGTGCTTCCCCTTTGGACTTAAATGAACCAATGTGTAGCCAGAAGGTGTTGACAGTCATCATGTGTTTTGGGGGAGAATCAAACTTAGACTAAAACTGATCCCTTGGAAGATTGACTAGAGAGATGGAAAGATGAATTGCATAGAGTCCCTGGATCAAATCAACCCTGAAGTCTGCAATACCATTAATTAGGTTACTTGTAGCTGAATCCACTTTAATTCGTGTTTTCCATCATTTGTAACCTAAAGTATCCTAACTTATATAGTAAGTGTACAAATATGGAATCTAGAGTTTGAGAAGAGCCTAAGAAGTTATCTAATTCAGTTATCTTCTTGTAGGGCCACATGCCTGCACAATACTCTTCTCCCACTAACTGGAGTAATTAAATTCTCCTATTAGCTTTAGCCCCACAACAGGCTCCAAAACCAGCCTTTTCTCCAGACAAATGAGTTATCACTATACCTCATCTTTAGACTTCAGGAGATTTCTGTTTCTGGTCATGACAGATAACTGTACTAGACTCTCCCTCCCTCTTTATAAAACTATAAAACTGTACAAATACCTGAAATAACTATTTTTCTATGTTGGGAAAAAGGCAGCACAGAACAAAACTGTCATCCCTGAAAGGGAGTAAGAGAACAAGGTGAGAATTATAATCTCCCTAACTTTTTGTCTACAGCCACTTCACAGAATATAGTGCAGAGCGAGGAAACCCAAACAGAGTATGAAAATTTTACTGAAATGAAGAGATAGAGATCAGAGTTTGGGGCTCCTGAGGTGACTGGAATATATAGGAGCAGCATTCCTGACAAAAGAAGTTGGGCACAGAAGCAGGTGTTGAAATCAGCATAGAGCAACTCTTGAGCCATTGACCAAATACTAAACCTCTGCACACTCAACAATACAGCATCCATATTGTCCAGCATAAAGTAAATAATTACTAGACATAGGAATGGACAGAAAAATGTTACCCATAATGAGGAGAAAAATTAGCCAATTGAACTAGACCTACAAATCACAGAAATGATGGGATTGTCACATAAGGATTAAAAAGAGCTATAAATATCTCAAAGATTTAAAAGAAATTATGAACATAATGAGAGAATAATAAAGAATCTCAACAGAGAAACAGAAACTATGAAAAAGACCAAACAGGATTTGTAGAAATGGAATGACAGTATCAGAAATGAAAAATTCACTGATGAACATAGTAGGAAAGTAGGTGCAACAGAAGAAATGATCAATGAATGTAACAAAAAACTAATAGAAGCTGTACAAGCTGAAGAGCATAGGAGAGAAAAGGGCAAAAATACTCACCCCAAAAACAAAAACAGAAACAAAAAAACAGAGTCTCAAGGAGCTATGAGAGAATATCCAATAGACTAAGATACATGTGATTAGAGTCCCAGAAAAAGGTTCGGACAGAATTTTTTTTTTTTTAAGAAATAATGGCTAAAACTTTACAGATTTGATGAAAAATATTAGTTCATGTATCCAATACACTCAATGAATCCAAACAGGAGAAACAAAGCTGTGCCTCAGCACATCATAATCAAATTGTTGAAATCAAGCAACAACAAGAGAAATCATAAGAGCTGTCAGAAAGAAAACAATATGTCCAGGGGAACAATGATAAGAATTTCTGCTGACTTATCATCAGAAACAGTGCAAAATAGATGAGTAGAAAATAACATTTTTTAAAGATCTGAAGGGGGAGAAAGAAATCCTGCCAAGCTAGAAGTTTATATCCAGCAAAATTATCCTTCAAAAATGAAGTCAAAATAGTATTTTATTTTATTTTGTCAATATACAATTTGGTTGATTATTGTGGCCCATTACCAAAACTTCCCTCCCTCCTCCTTCTCCCCGCTCCCTCCCGACAAGCTCATATCTATTTGCTTGTTGTAACAACTTCAAGGAATTGTAATTGTTGTGTCTTCTTCCCTCCCCCCACAGTTTATTTGGGTATTTATTTATTTATTTTTAGCTCCCACAAATAAGTGAGAACATGTGATATTTCTCTTTCTGTGCCTGATTCATTTCACTTAATATAATTCTCTCTAAGTCTGTCCATGTTGTTGCAAATGGTAGTATTTCATTCTCTTTTATAGCAGAGCAGAATTCCATTGTGTAGATATGCCACATTTTCCGTATCCACTCATCTGATGATGGACATTTGGGCTGGTTCCAACTCTTGGCTATTGTAAATAGTGCTGCAATGAACATTGGAGAACAGG
The DNA here is from genome assembly GCF_000696425.1 of Galeopterus variegatus. Lineage (NCBI taxonomy): Eukaryota > Metazoa > Chordata > Mammalia > Dermoptera > Cynocephalidae > Galeopterus > Galeopterus variegatus. The sequence continues at coordinate 10,550 of NW_007734761.1, read as the reverse complement.
TATCCTTTCGACTCAATGATTTCCATTCCTCTGAGTATATGCCCAGCAGTGGGATAGCTGGGTCATATGGTAGATCCATCTGTAATTGTTTGAGGAAACTCCATACCATTTTCCATAGAGGCTGTACCATTTTGCAGTCCCACCAGCAGTGTACAAGAGTTCATTTTTCTCCCCAACCTTGCCAGCATTTATCATTCATAATCTTTTGGATATTAGCCATCCTAACCGGGGTGAGATAGTATCTCAGTGTGATTTTGATTTGCATTTCCCGAATGCTGAATGATGTTGAGCAGTTTTTCACATGACTGTTGGCCATTCATATATCTTCCTTCGAGAAATGCCTATTTAGCTCCTTTGCCCATTTTTAAATTGGATTATTTGTTTTTTGCTGTAAAGTTGTTTGAGTTCCTGTACATTCTGGATATTAATCCTTTGTCAGACGTATATTTTACAAATATTTTCTCCCACTCTGTTTGGTTGTCTTTTAACTCTGTTAATTGTTTCTTTTGCTGTGCAGAAGCTTTTTAGTTTGATATAATCCCATTCGTTTATTTTTCGTTTGGTTGCACATGCTTTTGGGGTCATATTCATGAATTCTGTGCCCAGTCCTACTTCCTGAAGTGTTCTCCTATGTTTTCCTTCAGAAGTTTTATTGTTTCAGGGTGTATATTCAATTCTGTAATCCATTTTGAGTTGATTTTAGTATATGGTGAGATGTATGGGTCTAGTTTCATTCTCCTGCATATGGGTATCCAGTTATCCCAGCGCCATTTGCTGAAGAGGTAGTCTCTTCCCCAGTGTATTGGCTTGGTGACTTTGTCAAAGATCAGATGGCTGTAGGTGTGTGGGTTGATTTCTACAGCAGTGGTTTGTAGTTCTCATTATAGAGATTTTTCACATCCTTGGTTAACTCTATTCCTATGTATTTTATTTTTTGGTGGCTATTGTAAATAGGCAAGCTTTCTTGATTTCTCTTTCTCCATGTTCACTATTGGAGAATAGAAATGCTACTGATTTTTGTGTGTGGGATACTGCAAAAGCAGTACTAAGGGGGAAATTTATCGCATTAAATGCTTACTTCAGAAGAATGGAAAGATGGCAAGTGAACAACCTAATACTTCACAATAAAGAACTAGAAAACAAGGGAAATCCAAACCCAAAGGTAGAAGATGGAAAGAAATCCTTAAGATAAGAGCAGAACTTAATGAAATTGAAACCCAAAAAATGATACAAAAGATCAATGAATCAAAAGTTGGTTTTTTGAAAAGATAAATAAAATTGACAAAACATTAGCACAGCTAACTAAAAAACAATATTTTAGACACACAAAAGCTTTATTAAAAATCTTTAAACTTTCTTTAAAAATAATTGCAAGTCAACTTCTAGTAATTGTGGAAAAGTGAAATGTTTATGCTAACTCCTGAAGAAAGAACCATAAAATACAGTATCTTAAAAGCAACTTAAATGCACTAAAAACATCTAAGAGTAGACAGAAACCAGATGAGAGTTTAACTTAAAATATTTCAATTACAAGAGATAAGAATTAACAGTTTGAGGTTTTCTGGTTCAACAATGCTACTTAACTATTGTGGCTATGGCTGAAAAAAAGGGCAGAGGAAAAACTGTTGGCTTAGTGGCTATAAGGCATCAAAGATCAGGTTACAGGTTTGAGAAATAACCTGGAAATTTAAATGGGAAATATGGAAACTGTGAGAACTTAAGAAAATATGAGACCCACGAATGAGAGCATAAACAAGACCACTGGTTGGGAGCTAAACTAGGAAAGACTTGGGAAGGGGGAGGGTGCTCAAGAAAGCAGGCAGAGACCAGAGAGAAGTATCATCTTAAAAGAGAGAACTACATGGAACAAGACCTGGGAGTTTGACAGTCATCTTAATCAGATGTGCCCCTAACCATTTAAGCCTGGTGGCAGCAAGGTGAAACTGGATGTGTTTGAGGTATCAGAGTACAGAGTCTGTAGCTGACTGAGCAGCTGGGAATCAGGGGGCAACCCTTAGAAGCAAGGAGGGCAATCCTTATTTGTATCTAGCTCCTTGGTTAGAGCCACATTTTGCACGCATTGTGGAACAGACTAAAAAAAGTAGCAAGGAAACCATAAAATGGATATAAGCAACTGTGTATTTACAAGGGGCCAAAGTTTGTAATTTGAATCCAGGCAACTTCATTGTCTCCTACGGCCAACAAACAAGCCCTCAGTTATACTCAAAAGAACATGACAGGAAACAGAGTTGCTACAACATATTGTAGACAGTGTTCAGTGTTCAACCAAAATTTGTCTGTCATGAAAACAAACAGGAAAGTGTGATCCATGCTCAGAAAAAAAGGCAGTTAAAAGAAACCTGACTCTAAATGGGCCCAGATGTTGGATTTACTAGACAAATACTTCAAAGCAGCTATTATAAGTATCTTGTAAGAATTAAAAGAAAATACTTTCAGGGCTGGCCTGGTGGCACACTGCTACAGTGCGCCGCTTGGGAGCGCGGCGGCGCTCCCACCGAGGGTTCGGATCCCACATACAGACCGGCCGCTCACTGGCTGAGTGAGGTGCGGGCGCAACGCCGAGGGTTGCGATCCCGTTGCCGGTCCCGGTCCGGTACGGGCGTGACACTGAGGGTTGCGATCCGTTGCCAGTCACGAAAAAAGACAAAAAAAAAGAAAATACTTTCAAATAATTTAGAAAAATATGGTATTTGTGAATGAAGAGACAGGCAATCTAAACAAAAACATGAAAACAGTAAAATAAATTAAAAAATCTAGAGCTGAAAAGTATAATAAGTTCAATAAAAATTTGCTAGATGATTTCAAGAAAAGCAAAATAAATATTTAGTAAGCTTTAGATAAAGCATTACAAATTATCAAATCTAAAGAAAAAATGAAAAAAGTTAAAGAATAATGAAGAGAACTTCAGAAATAAGTAGGACTATATAACATGTTTATATATAATATTCATTTATTCCCAGGAGAAGAGGAGAGAGAAAAAGAGGGAGAAAAATATTGGAAGACATCATGATCAAAAACACTCCAACTTTTTCGAGAAACATTAATTTACAGATTCAAGAAGTACAATGAACTCAATCAGGTTACATAAAAAGAAAATCACTTCTAGACACATCATCAACAAATTGCTGAAAGAAAAATGTTAAAAGCAAGCAGAGAAAGATGACAGATTACATATAGGGAAACAACCATAAGATCAATAGATAGCTTCTCATCAGAAACTATAGAAGTCAGAAGGCATTGGAATGACATATTCATAGTGCTGAATCAAAAATAAAACTGTCAACCAAGAATTAAATATCCTTCAGAAATGAAAATAAAGACATTTTCAGAATTTAAAATTTGCAAGTATTTGTCACCATTAAACTGGCAATATAAGCAATGCTAATGGAGGTTATTAAGTCTGAAGGGAAATGACACTAGTGTGTGTTTGTGTGTGTGTGTGTGTTATCTGGAAATGGTAAATATTATGTTGGTGATGTAAAAGGCTCTTTCTCTTTTATTAATCTATTTAAAATACATATGCTTCTTTAAAGGAAAAATGATAATGTATTGATGGGTTTATAATGTTTGTATGTGTTATATATATGATAACATTAAGAGTAGGAAGCTGAATAACAGATTATCTTAACTTAGTGGCTAAAGCAATATCCATTTATCACCTCATGGTACTGTAGGTCTTAAATCTGAACTTGGATCTCTGGTAAGGGTTTCAAAAAGCTGAAATCAAGATGTCAGCTGGGTTATGTTTCTTTCTAGAGCTTCAGAGTATGTTTCTTTCTAGAGCTTCAGGGTATTTTTTCAAACTCACATGGTTGCTGGAAGAATTCAGTTCCTTGCAGTGGTAGGACTGAGGCCCCTGTTCTCTAGCTGGAAGTTGATCAGAGGCAACTCTCAGCTCCTAAAGGCTTCCCATATTACCCTTCCATGTGGCCTCCTCCATAGGACCTCTCATGTTTTGAATCTCTCTGAATTCAGAAAGGGCCCAGTGCCTTTTCAGTCTACATCTGATATATTAGGCCCACACAATGGTCTCCCTTTCGATGAACTCAAAGCCAACTTATTAATAAGCTAATCACAACAGTAATATTGCATCAACCTCACAAGTTTTGCCCTCTCTTATGAGGAAGGGATTATATGGGCATGCACCTTAGTGAACAGTTATCTTAGGGAGCATCTTAGACTTCTGCCTACCACAGAATATAAATGGAAATTAAAACCATTGTAAAGTTTTTATATTTTATCTTAAATAATTAATAATATATTAGCTTTAAGTACATTGGAATAAGCTTTAGAGGCATATTGTAATCTCTAGTACAACTAGCAAAAAAATTTCAAAGAGATGTAGCTAAGATGTCAACAGAGAAACTAAAATGAAATACTAAAAAGTTTCTGATCAACTCAAAAGAAAGCAAGGAATGAGTAACAGAGAAGCAAAAATGAAACTAGACAAATGCAAAATAAAACTACAAAATGTTAGATCTAAATACAATCATATCAATAATTACATTAAATATAAGCAGACCAAACATTCCAATCAAAAGGCAGAGATTTTCAGACTGGAATTAAGGGGAAACAAACAAACCAAACAACAAACTCTATACTGTCTACATGAGATGAACTTTAAATTAAAAGGCACAAATAAATTAAAGATAAATGAGAGAAAAAAGATACACAATGTGAACAGTAAATAGAAGTATAATACAAAAAGTTTGTGGAAAACATAATTAAGAGATAATACAAACCTATCCATGAACTTTTTGATGTACCCTTGTACAAGAAACCTGGAGATACTATATTAATATCAGACAAAATGGACTTTGAAACAAGAAATATTACTAAAGATAAAATGAAACACTTCATGATGATCAAAGGATCAATACATCAGGAAGACTATATCATAAAAATATGATACAACACACAGGCACACCTGATTCCACACCCCTCCCCAAACCCAATCTCCACTGAGCAGCCAAAGTGATCTCTTTAAAATCCAAATGAGATTATGGGAGCCAAATAGAATGAGACCCTAACATGATAAAATAGAATTTATCCCTAGAATGCAAGGATAGTTTAACATCATAAAATCAATTTTTGTAATTAACCACATTAATAGCTTGAAGGAGAAAAATGATGTGATTAACTTGATAAACGCAGAAAAAGGATTTTCCAGAGACCACCACTTACTTATGATATAAACTCTTAGCAAAATAGGAGTTGGAGAGAATTTTCTTCATAGCTGGTGGTTATAACAAAAATGTTTATGAAACCTTATGCATCAAAACTTTAGCCACATTTATCTTCAGGATTGGGAATAAGACAAGGATAATTTATTCCTTTACTGTTTAATGTTGTACTAGATGTATTAGCCAGCACTCTAGGGAAAGAGGAAGAAATAACATATGTAAGAATTGAAATGAAGAGATAATTCTGACTAAATCACTATGATATTACAATTGTCTGTATCAGCACTGTCCAACAGTAATGCAATGAGTCAGAAATGTAAATTGAAATTTTTTATCATTAAGTAAAAAGGACAGGTGAAATTAATTTTAAAGATATTATTTATTTAACCCAATCTTCCAAGATAGTTTTATTTCAACCTGTGGCGCTAGCCACATTTAAAGTATTCAAGAGCCCTAAATGGCTAGTGGCTATCATATTGGCCAGTGCACATCAATTTAGAAAATCCAACAGCTTCAGAAGATAAACTATCACAACCAATAAGAAGTTCAGCAAGTTTGCTATTTACATTATCTGTAAAAAATAAAATTAATTCATTAATTTTTTACATCATCAGTAATGAACTAGAAAATATAATCAAATACATCATTATATGTAATGGCTAACAGAAGCTATAAACTAACAGTTAACAAAAATTAATTTAGATCCCTTTGGAGAGAAGTTTAACACTGAATTTAAAAATGTGAAAGAAGAACTGAATAAATGGAGAGACAGTTCTTCTTATTTTAATCTCTCAAGTCAATGGAATGCCAATCAAAATTCCAGCAGGAATTTTGTTTTAGAAACTTGATAAACTTATTCAAAATTTAGACCAAAAAAGAACAGTTAATAATAGCATGCCCTAAAAAATGAGTCATTTTTAAACTGTATGAAATAGTTCCAGAATAGACAAATAGACCAATGGAACAGATAGGAGAGTATGGAAAATTTAATGTGTGATTGATGGCACCACAAATCAATAGAGACTATTTACTGGGTTATGTTACAAAAACTACCTTGGATATATGGGACAAAACAAAACTAGATCCCTTTGTACTATCATATGCAAAAGTGGACTCCAGAAGGATTAAAGATCTAAGTGTGAAAGGTAAAGTGGGTTATGTTACAAAAACTACCTTGGATATATGGGACAAAACAAAACTAGATCCCTTTGTAATATCATATGCAAAAGTGGACTCCAGAAGGATTAAAGATCTAAGTGTGAAAGGTAAAAATGTAAATCGAAAACAATATAGGAGAATAATTTTGGAACCTAGAGTGGGGCAGGATTTCTAAAATAAATGCCACAAAGTGCAAGCCATAAGTCAAAAATTGATGAATTGATTACAACAAAATCAAAACTTTTGCCCAGATGGAAGATATAATGGACAAAGTAAACAGAGGGGTGGCAAATTGGGAAAAGATGTTTTTAATTTTCAGTATCAAAAACAGATAAAGACTAATATAGAGATATACAAGTGGAATGTTTGCAGTTTCAGAAATAGGAATACCAATGGAAAGACATGCAAAGAATATGAACAGGTTGTATGCAAAATTAAAAACTCAACAGGCTGACAAACACACATCGATTCACTAATAATAAGAAAAATGTGATTTGAAACAATAATGAGATATCAATTCATAACCATCATATTGACGAGAATTAGACAGCCGGATAATGCAAATTATTAGCAGGAATCTGGGAATGTAGGAGCCTTCATACATTGCTCCAGAGTTCTTAGTTCAATTAGGTATATTTAGTCCCAATAACTGGATAATTGCATTCCTAGGTATATAAACCAGAAACGGTCTCACTCAGATTCATAAAGGGACATGTATGAGGATGCTTTGCTTAGCTTTATTGCAGTGGGGAGTTAGAAACAATCTAATTGCTCATTGCTTAGTTAAAAAGATTATACGAATTATGGTTGGTTCATGATTTGAAATAGCGTGCGGCCAGTAAAAGCAACCAGCCAAAGGGACATACTTACTGGCAAATATCAAGAATATAGTGCTGAGTAAAAAGAAAGAATAAAGGAGTTATGCAATACAGTGCTATGTGTACATCAAGAGTACATGGAAATAAAATTAACAATATGTGCTTTACAAGAACATGTGTAAATACAAAAAGAGAGGCATCAAATGTATCAGAGTGATTATCTGTGGTGGAGGACAGGATGGGAGTAGGTTCTGCAGACAAAAGGAAATATAAATCTGAAGAAAAAGAGCCTTCACACAGACCAAGATGGTGCTGTGGTGGTCTGGAAAATATGATTAATTCAACCCTCTGCACCCTGGGTCTCACCTACTTCACTTGCAGAATAAAATCAAATTTTGTCAATTAAAACTGTCTAATGGCTTCCCATGATACTTCAAATGAAATCCAGACTCTAACCAGGCGTATAAAACCCATTTTTTGCACCCAATGGCCTAGAACAGTGAATGGAATTTAGAAAGCAGTCTGTAAATATGTGTTACACATAAAGAGTGAGGGGACAGCTAACTCTCATTGGGCTCTTAACATGTTTGTATGTCTTATTTTACTAGCCAGTTTGTAAGCCAGGGAAAAGCTAGGCGCTACTTGGCTCGCCTTTTTATCCCCCAGTAAGTACAGCTGCTTATACCGAGTCTGTGAATGACTTTTTCAGCAATGTAATAGTGTTAGTGAAATTATGCAGGAGTACAATAGGTTCAGGAAAAAAGTCTCAAACTTAAAAAATACAGTTTATGTTGTAAAATATTATATAACGATAATCACTGCTATCTATTAATTTAAAGGAGTTTTCCAAAGCTTCTCTTCTTGGGAACACTTTTTGCCCTCTGCTCCATTAAAGCTTGAGAAGTACTTTGAATTACCAAATATGTTAAAAGGGAAATGATATATAATTTTGTTAAAAATATTCTATAATTCTTACTTTTTTTACCAGTCAAGTCCGGGTTTCCACTATTTGGTCTAAATTAGTTTTTACTGTATTTGGCAGTTCTTTAGTATTATATAAATCACTCTCTTATTAACATCCTCTCACCACTAATTAGTTAAGGGACTGTAACCACTGCACACATGTAACTCCCACTACCTTCATGAGGATTAAACATTCATACCTTAGGGCAAAATTGGCATTTAACAAGAGAAATTGTTTCATGTGAATTAACCTTGAAGATGGGAGATAAATAATCCAGGAGGTACATGAGGATTCCCAAGTGTCATCACTGGCGATTCCATAATCACGGAGTGGCCCAAATAGCAGTGGCGTATTGAGAAATTTAAACTACCTTGACTGATGCAAGACGGTGCACAGTCTGTGCTATTTATATTAAATTCTGTGAGTATGAAATATTTAAAGAATATCTGGTTATTAGAGTACATAGTTTTGTGGAATCAATATCGCAACTACAAGTGCAAAGCACATTTATACATGACAAAAACGATTAAATTTCATGCATTTTATATTGTTTCAATCATATGTTGATGATTTGTAAACCTAGTTAGTATTGACGAATCTCTGGGGCTGTTTAAGAAAAAAAAAAAACAATCTATTTTGGTCAATTTTGTCCAAGTTTAGGAAGTTGTGGTTCTAGAAATTTGCACGTTTTTAGTAGTACTGTGTGCCAGGCACCATGTTAGGAGTTCTATAAAAGTATCCCCTAACCATAAAGTGATATTAGGTACATACAACTAGCAATGAAATGAGAAATGAGAGATGTATCATACCATTGGTTTGAAAAGAGAAAGTCTGCCTGTGGGGGGAGGGTAAGAAAGGCAGTTCAGAAAGACTTCAAAAAGGATAATGTTTAAGCCAGATTAAATGGAAGAAGTGAGAGGTAGAGGCAGGGGTGGGAATTCTAATTAGAACAGGAAAAAAAAGTCATGGGATTATAAAATAAAACTCTGGGATTGGAGGAGTGCGTGTTGGCAAGACTAGAGCACGGAGAAGGAGGATAAAAGATATGTATAAAATTCCGAGCTTGTCCAATGAGGAATAGAAAACAATTTTTAGAAAGTCACATTAATATTTTTTGGTTTTGGATAGTATATGACTAAATAAGTAATAAATATCCATGTTAGGAAATCTAGAAATGAGAGAATGCTATACAAAAAAAATGCAATCACCCCTTGTACCCACATTTAATAATACAAATAGTACAGTAGGCATTAGCCGTTGAGGACCACCTAAGATCCATTTTCTATTCTTTGTAAAGGTATTTACCCTTTCTGTGTGGTCCATGCACTTCAGGGAAAGTTGAGTTCTGCTGCGATTCTAAGGATCGAGTGAGTGGTCCAGGCTTCAGTTTAGCTCCATCTATATGGTTACAATGATTGGTTCGGAGATGGGTATGCCACCTAAGTTAGTCCAGTTAAATCGATGCTCAGGATTTTTGCTTAATGGTTGGGAAGAACATTTTACTTTCTCCTTGGATATGAGTGAAGGAAGCATGCAGCCCCCAAAATCACTGGTGGCCATCTTGGTGCTACAAGGGGAAAAGATTATGAGATCAAGGCCAAAACAGAAAAAAACAGCCGAGGCATAGAGAAAAGGAAAAGTGGACAAAAAGCGGTTCTGGTATTTGCAGTTGGATGCTCAATGAAACCCCACTTGAAATAAACCCTACCTCTAGAGACTTTTCATCGTGGAGACCAGTAAATTCCCTTTAGGGTTTATGCCAGTTTAAACGATAATATCTATTACTTGTCATTGAAACATCCTGTCTGATAACACAGTTCACATTGTAGAGTCCTGTTCTACAGACACTTATTGAACTCCTCAGTTCAAATTGGCTTCTGTATTTCTGGTAAGTGCTCTTCTATGTGTTCATAGGGATGGGGTCTTGGAAGTCATCTTCTTTGACTGCATTTGTGTGGCTCAAAGTTGGGCAACTGACTCACAATAGAACAATACGGAATTATGATGGAGAGAAAGATTTAGTATGTTTTTTAGTGCCTGAAACTCTAATAAGTAAAATTGGGAGCTGTCTGTATCCCTATTTTCAGCCATGTAGATAAAGTAGAAAACTTAACCTAAAGGGAGAGAGAAGACACCAAAAATACGTGCAAAGTGAAACAATGAGAGAAAAATTAAACAAAGAGAGAAGGGGGGACTTCTAGATCCCTGGTTCCATCCATTACGCTGTCAAAGTTCTTTTCAACCTTGCTCCTAGGTTCTGTGCAACCCTCTTTTTTCAAGCAAATAATAATGCAAAGGAAGACAATTTTCTTTACTTTTTAAGGCTTTTCCAGGGAAGATATTCAGTGTGATAAAACATACAGTTGTACTGGCTGTTTAAAGCCAATATTTATGCTGATGTTACGA
>NW_007734760.1:71716-87982 GCF_000696425.1 Galeopterus variegatus | reverse complement strand
CATGGAGTCCAAAAGGCAGGTGGTATTCAAAAGAACCAACAGCTGGTAGACTTTGAATAAAATACTATGTTGCTGAGGCCACTTAGGTTGTCAGTGGACAAAAAGAGCATAAATTACAGCAATTAAGTAAATGAAAATGATCAAAAGGAATTAGTGGAGAGAAAATTTTTTGAACATATTTTTTCCCCATTATACAGGTATAAGACTATTTTAATGAGTCAAATGATTTTTTTAAATTACTATACTGTACTTAAAACCTCACGAAAATAAAGCAATCCCTTTTATTCCAGTGTATGGAGGAATACATTCTATAGTTTCTTTTAAAGTTATTTTCATTGAAGGAATATTGTACATTCAGTATATTCACAAACAATAAAAAGAATTGGTAGCCAGGTATACAAAACGAGGTCATTTTTCTGTTCTCAAAGAAATGGCACCTGGGGAGGGCAGGTGCAGGAAAGAGTAAATACACTGAACTTGAATTCATCTCTTTCATTGAAATCATCCTCAAACCCATATATCTTAATAAAATATTATAATAAAAGTGGACCTTTTCAAAAATATCAATTATACACCTTTTTAAAAACAATGATTATCTTTTGGGGGTAGCATGTTATAGCAGACTTTTGGGAACAGCAGGATGACTTCTGAGTTACCAATGATCTGTTCTCCACACTTCACTGGAGCCTTCCCACACCTCCACTGAGGAAGGTCACAAATCCACTTTGGGTTAAATGTTCCTGCAGCTTACTGGAAACCCACTGGCGGTTGATGTTGTGTTTTGAGAATAAACTACGTAATCTGCAAGATTTCCAAAAGGCACATTTTCTTCTCCAACAACGAGCGGCTTGCTGACTGAGTTGTGGACTGCAGGCAGTGGAAACCCCTCGGTTGCTCACTGTTTTGAGTCTGGAGAGGCTGCACATGGAGATCAAAGGCTGTTCGATGGCAGGCTCAGCTTTCTACGCAGAAGGCAAAAATAAAATACAGGTGGGAGGAAAGACCTATGGAGGCATGCCCACATGCTGCATGACCCTGAGACCTCCTCCCTTTCCCTGGTCAGGTGCTCAGTCCTTCCGTTACTTGGCTTCATGGTCTTAAATATGTCACTGCTTTTCGGCAGCGTTTCCATGGGCATTTTGTTAGGATGGTGGTTTGTTCATGTTCCCTTGAGTTTTCTCTTGGCAAGGCTCAGTGCAGCTAGGTAACTTCTCCTCTTCTTAATTAGTCTTAATTAGATTATGTGTAACAGCAGGACTGCACAGCAAAGCCCGCTGATCTGCAGACAAGGAGTGGCTTACTCTGAAAATTAATAGGCCTGACTGGGATTATGGAAGCTAGCTGTGTAAACGGGAACGGAGCCCCCTAAGCCAACAGTCCTTGGCCTGCTGACACAGCTGCACAGAGCGCCCAGTCACTGCAGCCCAAGGGATATTCAGTTACAGTGAAGAAATCATAACAAAGACAGGAAACAGATCAGCACACTCTGGATTTAACACCCTCCCTGGGGAACTCTGCTGATTTCTAGGCTGCAGATGTTCTTAACCCTGCCTTGAAGAATGTCCCTGTGACATGCTCGAGTTGATTAAGGCAAGTACAGTATTGAAGCCAAGCACACATATTCAGAAAGTGGATCAAAATCATATTGACTGGAGTTCCCCATCTCTGAAAGAAAAGCGGGTGACTTCAAATCTGTGAAATATTTTGGTGGAGTTTGCTGAGCACTTGGAAAATGGATGTCCACAAAGCCTGGTGTTTATTTACTTAAAGTGTAAATGAAGCTAATAGACTATTCCATTAAGATCTTGCACTCCCATCCCCTTAGCAAGTTTAGCAACCTTTTATCATTACAGGCCACACACCATCCTTCAGATGGGGCTTGTGAGCCAGAGAGAAACAATGCTAAAAATCATTTTTCCCATTCCATGACAGTATTATAGCTACACAGAAAGATACCCTGGAAGATGAATAGAAATGAAAGGCACCATGATGCCATAATGTTATAAAACAGCACAGCATATTTCAAATGGCACAACACTTACATCTGTCAGGCACAATGCAGGCAGGGTGTGAAATGAGACCACCTGTCAGCCGGCGGTATGACAATGCACATGGCTGGAGGCTGGCTGGTTTAAGAGGGCCTTGCAATACATTATATGGAGCATTTTACTACTTTTCTGAATTGAACTTAGGCACAGAATTGAGAAAAACCATCTGACTTCCACATTTACCCTGTCTCCTAGAGGTAGGCGTGATAGCATTAAAACCCAACAGGCACACTGTAGTTATGCCCAGTCTGAGTTCTCAATGAAGACCAAAAATAGTTTTTTGGCATGATGCTATCTTTCAGTCTAAACGATGTAAAACACTGCTCAATTCCATCTTGAGCACTCCTTAGTTCTACGACCTTCACACAAAACACAAACCCCTCGCTGACTGAAGAGAGCCAGGAAGCACTGGAGAGTGTGGACCAATCGTGCGTCCTGAGCAACTTGTGCTCATAAACCAGGCCCACACAGATGAAACATTTTATACGAGGAGGGAAAGCTGCCCAGAAACATCCTCTGGAGAAATACTCAATGGGCCGGGCTCGCCCTCAGTGCTGGAACAGCAGGATGACTTCTGAGTTACCAATGATCTGTTCTCCACACTTCACTGGAGCCTTCCCACACCTCCACTGAGGAAGGTCACAAATCCACTTTGGGTTAAATGTTCCTGCAGCTTACTGGAAACCCACTGGCGGTTGATGTTGTGTTTTGAGAATAAACTACGTAATCTGCAAGATTTCCAAAAGGCACATTTTCTTCTCCAACAACGAGCGGCTTGCTGACTGAGTTGTGGACTGCAGGCAGTGGAAACCCCTCGGTTGCTCACTGTTTTGAGTCTGGAGAGGCTGCACATGGAGATCAAAGGCTGTTCGATGGCAGGCTCAGCTTTCTACGCAGAAGGCAAAAATAAAATACAGGTGGGAGGAAAGACCTATGGAGGCATGCCCACATGCTGCATGACCCTGAGACCTCCTCCCTTTCCCTGGTCAGGTGCTCAGTCCTTCCGTTACTTGGCTTCATGGTCTTAAATATGTCACTGCTTTTCGGCAGCGTTTCCATGGGCATTTTGTTAGGATGGTGGTTTGTTCATGTTCCCTTGAGTTTTCTCTTGGCAAGGCTCAGTGCAGCTAGGTAACTTCTCCTCTTCTTAATTAGTCTTAATTAGATTATGTGTAACAGCAGGACTGCACAGCAAAGCCCGCTGATCTGCAGACAAGGAGTGGCTTACTCTGAAAATTAATAGGCCTGACTGGGATTATGGAAGCTAGCTGTGTAAACGGGAACGGAGCCCCCTAAGCCAACAGTCCTTGGCCTGCTGACACAGCTGCACAGAGCGCCCAGTCACTGCAGCCCAAGGGATATTCAGTTACAGTGAAGAAATCATAACAAAGACAGGAAACAGATCAGCACACTCTGGATTTAACACCCTCCCTGGGGAACTCTGCTGATTTCTAGGCTGCAGATGTTCTTAACCCTGCCTTGAAGAATGTCCCTGTGACATGCTCGAGTTGATTAAGGCAAGTACAGTATTGAAGCCAAGCACACATATTCAGAAAGTGGATCAAAATCATATTGACTGGAGTTCCCCATCTCTGAAAGAAAAGCGGGTGACTTCAAATCTGTGAAATATTTTGGTGGAGTTTGCTGAGCACTTGGAAAATGGATGTCCACAAAGCCTGGTGTTTATTTACTTAAAGTGTAAATGAAGCTAATAGACTATTCCATTAAGATCTTGCACTCCCATCCCCTTAGCAAGTTTAGCAACCTTTTATCATTACAGGCCACACACCATCCTTCAGATGGGGCTTGTGAGCCAGAGAGAAACAATGCTAAAAATCATTTTTCCCATTCCATGACAGTATTATAGCTACACAGAAAGATACCCTGGAAGATGAATAGAAATGAAAGGCACCATGATGCCATAATGTTATAAAACAGCACAGCATATTTCAAATGGCACAACACTTACATCTGTCAGGCACAATGCAGGCAGGGTGTGAAATGAGACCACCTGTCAGCCGGCGGTATGACAATGCACATGGCTGGAGGCTGGCTGGTTTAAGAGGGCCTTGCAATACATTATATGGAGCATTTTACTACTTTTCTGAATTGAACTTAGGCACAGAATTGAGAAAAACCATCTGACTTCCACATTTACCCTGTCTCCTAGAGGTAGGCGTGATAGCATTAAAACCCAACAGGCACACTGTAGTTATGCCCAGTCTGAGTTCTCAATGAAGACCAAAAATAGTTTTTTGGCATGATGCTATCTTTCAGTCTAAACGATGTAAAACACTGCTCAATTCCATCTTGAGCACTCCTTAGTTCTACGACCTTCACACAAAACACAAACCCCTCGCTGACTGAAGAGAGCCAGGAAGCACTGGAGAGTGTGGACCAATCGTGCGTCCTGAGCAACTTGTGCTCATAAACCAGGCCCACACAGATGAAACATTTTATACGAGGAGGGAAAGCTGCCCAGAAACATCCTCTGGAGAAATACTCAATGGGCCGGGCTCGCCCTCAGTGCTGGAACAGCAGGATGACTTCTGAGTTACCAATGATCTGTTCTCCACACTTCACTGGAGCCTTCCCACACCTCCACTGAGGAAGGTCACAAATCCACTTTGGGTTAAATGTTCCTGCAGCTTACTGGAAACCCACTGGCGGTTGATGTTGTGTTTTGAGAATAAACTACGTAATCTGCAAGATTTCCAAAAGGCACATTTTCTTCTCCAACAACGAGCGGCTTGCTGACTGAGTTGTGGACTGCAGGCAGTGGAAACCCCTCGGTTGCTCACTGTTTTGAGTCTGGAGAGGCTGCACATGGAGATCAAAGGCTGTTCGATGGCAGGCTCAGCTTTCTACGCAGAAGGCAAAAATAAAATACAGGTGGGAGGAAAGACCTATGGAGGCATGCCCACATGCTGCATGACCCTGAGACCTCCTCCCTTTCCCTGGTCAGGTGCTCAGTCCTTCCGTTACTTGGCTTCATGGTCTTAAATATGTCACTGCTTTTCGGCAGCGTTTCCATGGGCATTTTGTTAGGATGGTGGTTTGTTCATGTTCCCTTGAGTTTTCTCTTGGCAAGGCTCAGTGCAGCTAGGTAACTTCTCCTCTTCTTAATTAGTCTTAATTAGATTATGTGTAACAGCAGGACTGCACAGCAAAGCCCGCTGATCTGCAGACAAGGAGTGGCTTACTCTGAAAATTAATAGGCCTGACTGGGATTATGGAAGCTAGCTGTGTAAACGGGAACGGAGCCCCCTAAGCCAACAGTCCTTGGCCTGCTGACACAGCTGCACAGAGCGCCCAGTCACTGCAGCCCAAGGGATATTCAGTTACAGTGAAGAAATCATAACAAAGACAGGAAACAGATCAGCACACTCTGGATTTAACACCCTCCCTGGGGAACTCTGCTGATTTCTAGGCTGCAGATGTTCTTAACCCTGCCTTGAAGAATGTCCCTGTGACATGCTCGAGTTGATTAAGGCAAGTACAGTATTGAAGCCAAGCACACATATTCAGAAAGTGGATCAAAATCATATTGACTGGAGTTCCCCATCTCTGAAAGAAAAGCGGGTGACTTCAAATCTGTGAAATATTTTGGTGGAGTTTGCTGAGCACTTGGAAAATGGATGTCCACAAAGCCTGGTGTTTATTTACTTAAAGTGTAAATGAAGCTAATAGACTATTCCATTAAGATCTTGCACTCCCATCCCCTTAGCAAGTTTAGCAACCTTTTATCATTACAGGCCACACACCATCCTTCAGATGGGGCTTGTGAGCCAGAGAGAAACAATGCTAAAAATCATTTTTCCCATTCCATGACAGTATTATAGCTACACAGAAAGATACCCTGGAAGATGAATAGAAATGAAAGGCACCATGATGCCATAATGTTATAAAACAGCACAGCATATTTCAAATGGCACAACACTTACATCTGTCAGGCACAATGCAGGCAGGGTGTGAAATGAGACCACCTGTCAGCCGGCGGTATGACAATGCACATGGCTGGAGGCTGGCTGGTTTAAGAGGGCCTTGCAATACATTATATGGAGCATTTTACTACTTTTCTGAATTGAACTTAGGCACAGAATTGAGAAAAACCATCTGACTTCCACATTTACCCTGTCTCCTAGAGGTAGGCGTGACAGCATTAAAACCCAACAGGCACACTGTAGTTATGCCCAGTCTGAGTTCTCAATGAAGACCAAAAATAGCACAGAATTGAGAAAAACCATCTGACTTCCACATTTACCCTGTCTCCTAGAGGTAGGCGTGATAGCATTAAAACCCAACAGGCACACTGTAGTTATGCCCAGTCTGAGTTCTCAATGAAGACCAAAAATAGTTTTTTGGCATGATGCTATCTTTCAGTCTAAACGATGTAAAACACTGCTCAATTCCATCTTGAGCACTCCTTAGTTCTACGACCTTCACACAAAACACAAACCCCTCGCTGACTGAAGAGAGCCAGGAAGCACTGGAGAGTGTGGACCAATCGTGCGTCCTGAGCAACTTGTGCTCATAAACCAGGCCCACACAGATGAAACATTTTATACGAGGAGGGAAAGCTGCCCAGAAACATCCTCTGGAGAAATACTCAATGGGCCGGGCTCGCCCTCAGTGCTGGAACAGCAGGATGACTTCTGAGTTACCAATGATCTGTTCTCCACACTTCACTGGAGCCTTCCCACACCTCCACTGAGGAAGGTCACAAATCCACTTTGGGTTAAATGTTCCTGCAGCTTACTGGAAACCCACTGGCGGTTGATGTTGTGTTTTGAGAATAAACTACGTAATCTGCAAGATTTCCAAAAGGCACATTTTCTTCTCCAACAACGAGCGGCTTGCTGACTGAGTTGTGGACTGCAGGCAGTGGAAACCCCTCGGTTGCTCACTGTTTTGAGTCTGGAGAGGCTGCACATGGAGATCAAAGGCTGTTCGATGGCAGGCTCAGCTTTCTACGCAGAAGGCAAAAATAAAACACAGGTGGGAGGAAAGACCTATGGAGGCATGCCCACATGCTGCATGACCCTGAGACCTCCTCCCTTTCCCTGGTCAGGTGCTCAGTCCTTCCGTTACTTGGCTTCATGGTCTTAAATATGTCACTGCTTTTCGGCAGCGTTTCCATGGGCATTTTGTTAGGATGGTGGTTTGTTCATGTTCCCTTGAGTTTTCTCTTGGCAAGGCTCAGTGCAGCTAGGTAACTTCTCCTCTTCTTAATTAGTCTTAATTAGATTATGTGTAACAGCAGGACTGCACAGCAAAGCCCGCTGATCTGCAGACAAGGAGTGGCTTACCCTGAAAATTAATAGGCCTGACTGGGATTATGGAAGCTAGCTGTGTAAACGGGAACGGAGCCCCCTAAGCCAACAGTCCTTGGCCTGCTGACACAGCTGCACAGAGCGCCCAGTCACTGCAGCCCAAGGGATATTCAGTTACAGTGAAGAAATCATAACAAAGACAGGAAACAGATCAGCACACTCTGGATTTAACACCCTCCCTGGGGAACTCTGCTGATTTCTAGGCTGCAGATGTTCTTAACCCTGCCTTGAAGAATGTCCCTGTGACATGCTCGAGTTGATTAAGGCAAGTACAGTATTGAAGCCAAGCACACATATTCAGAAAGTGGATCAAAATCATATTGACTGGAGTTCCCCATCTCTGAAAGAAAAGCGGGTGACTTAAAATCTGTGAAATCTTTTGGTGGAGTTTGCTGAGCAGTTGGAAAATGGATGTCCACAAAGCCTGGTGTTTATTTACTTAAAGTGTAAATGAAGCTAATAGACTATTCCATTAAGATCTTGCTAGTTCCTACAGTTGCAGGATTTCTCAGCTGTTTCCTACTTTTCGCTGTCCTCAGCACTCTCTAGCGAGTGGAGCAGAATGAAAACAAGCCTTCTTCATTCAGCGTTGTTAAACATCACTGCCAACAAAAACTGGATCCTTGACTGTTTAGAGCTTATGGTGAGGGGGATGGCACAGCTTACTGGCAGGATATAGGTAGTTTTCCAAAAGTTACAGTAAATTTGCAGAATTGAAAATTTACATTTTTAAATTCTTCTGACTGAGTTACATAAATATGTCTAAGACTGCATAAAGATGTGGTTTGCCAGAGGCATCGCATTTTCTTTGTGGCAAAGGAACCAACCGTATCCTGCCAGAAAAGAGTTCAGGCAAGAGAAGTATTAGATAAACCAAATGTTGGAATAATGTTCAGCTCACTTGTGACCTGTTTTTGTCCAATTGCAGTTATTTTACTGGTCTCAGTTTCTTTATCTAGAAAACAAGTCATTTTTAAGAATGCTCTTGGGGACCTATGAGAACCAAAAACTCTATCACTAATTTCCTACCTTATCCTTGGAACATCTCACTGAGGACGTATTTTTGCTTTGCACGTTAAAAAAGCAATGATCACCTTAACTGCTACTGGATGAAGGCTCACGTTTGAACAGACACAGATTTCTGGTAATTTAGAGAGCAATTCTTTCGCCACCTGAGCTTGCTGACTTATCCAGACAACAAAGACGTGAGAGTGGGCTGAGGGGGAAAAGGGGGGGAGGCTGGACCGCTCCTCTAGCCATGGGCATCAGCAGGCTGACTTTCTGAAGGTGAGCCTTCACTTTCATGACTCAAAGGCAACTCAGGACTAGGAGCTGCTGATGACTTCATGGGGCAGCCTCTACCACTGTCGGACAGGTCCACCTGTTTAAAAACCCCTCCCTCTTTTGGGGCTCTTCCGTTTTAATTCCTGTCTGGCAGAATTTATGATCCCAGATTCTCTCTTCATATGATCATGCCCAAGACTTCTCCCTCCCAGATAAGTTCTCCCCAGTTTCCTTTCTGTTCTACCACCGCACCTGGTGGAGTTCTCATTTGGCACAGTGGGTACTCAGAGAACTTCTATGTGCTATCTAAATAGCTAGTGGATACAGCTGGATCACCCAGACTCTAATGAGGGGTTTGAACTGGTTTGGGACAAGATGGCCACAGACATCGGCAGAGAAACCCCCTTGTCTTTAGATTTGAAGGTGTCAACAAAACCTGCTGTGTCCAGTCAAGATCACCCAGACTCTAATGAGGGGTTTGAACTGGTTTGGGACAAGATGGCCACAGACATCGGAAGAGAAACCCCCTTGTCTTTAGATTTGAAGGGTGTCAACAAAACCTGCTGTGTCCAGTCAACCTGCTGTACATCTGGGAGATCATCTGCTATATGTCCTTTGGAGTGAGGCTGTGCCTGTCACACAGGTCTACTTTTGAATGAATGACCAGCATGCAGTGCCTGACACCTACATGTGGAATGAATCTATAAGTGAAATTGTGACTCACACAGTGTTCCTCACTGGGAGAGCTCCAAGGAGGGAAGGGGCTGGACACCTGGAAAAGACGGGCGGGGGCGCAGCGCATAGAACCCAGCTGGAGGTATAAGGGGCGTTTAACACCATTTCTGCCTTCCTTAAAACTCTGCTAAGGCCAAGTCCGTGTCAGGAGACCCCAGAGCAGATTTCTCTGCATACCAAGGGCAGCAAATATCCTCTAGCCACTGGAATGCCTTTGTCTAACCTTTCTCTACCTTCCAGAAGCTTCAAGGGTGGAAGTAGAGCCAGGGCCAAGATACAAGTCCCTGACTCTCCCACACCTCTCAGCCGTGAGGTAGGAGAGTACAAGAGGAAAAAAGGATGCTAAGGACCTTTTCCAATCAGCCTGGAGACTGAACAAAACACATGTGTTTAACACACTTATTAGTTTATCATTGTCTCTCTCGTAACTATTCTGTTTTTCAATACTTCCCCAGTGGTGACTGCCCTGAGGTTCTTCCTCTAAAACGGGCAAGTGAGAAGTGATGATTGACTTAGCCTGAATTCTTCACTTAAGAACTCATCAAGAGAAGGAAGAAGAAAATAAGACCCAGCTATTTTGACCAAGCTGTGAGCTCCAGTAAGCAGCATCAGTAAAACGGTAAAAATGTTTTTGACAAGAGATGTCATTTAAACACACCTGGAGTCCCTCTGCTGTCATCCAAGAATAAAATCCTATCTGGCTTGTACATATTTTTATTCTTCTTCCGTGGTCACTTGGGATGGGCCACAAGAGAGACCAGGATTCTTCATTTACTATATGCCTACGGTTTTATGGACTTTGTCTCACCTTTGAATCCTCCACCCCCACCTCCAAATTTCACTTTACGCATCAGTGAAAGCCTCAGCCGAGGGGAAGAAGTTTTCTTCCCAATGGAGTGGAATTCAGGAATTTATCTGTCTTAAGGTCTTGAGTCAAGCTAAATTATGTTACCTGGGGATGTTGCCAAAACATAGGTCTGTTCTCTGCTTTGAATCATGAAACCACTAGTGGTAACCTCATGTCCAGATACGTGAGATTAAAAACATCAGTTCATAATGTGCATTTTACAAAAGACGGTTGCCAGGTATGTTATGCCTTCAACACAGCTTTCTGGACAATCTGAATACTGACCATCAATAAAGAGGCAGGCAAGAAGCCCAGGGTCAACTCTATTTGTGACTAAGTGGTACTCATGCATTATTTGAAGGATGACCTGGTGACCAGCCTCCCCCAACATCTCCCCAATAATTAACCATATGCATCCCCCTCTTCTTGTCCTTTTGGGTTTGCAGTGGCCACTGGTCACTCCCCTGGGTTACACACACGGATGGGGCATTGTCTCAGGCCAGACTTGATGAGACACACACCTTACCGGGTGGGGGGGGTGGGGGTGGTCAGTGAAGAGCTGTATCCAGTTATCACAGGCCTTTGTTTTAGTGTCTTTCTGGTCATGTCTCTATGAGTTAAGGCTTTGTCTCATTTTCTTTGGCTGATAATGAATTAACTTTGAATGAAGCTTGGCGGTTGGTCAGTCAGGGCCCTGCTGCTGAAATCTGACCAGCACTCCCATGTCACATTCTCACTCAGGGAGAAAAATTCTTGGTCTTTTGTCAGTGATAAAAGGATTTACTAATAATCATCTGAGTTTACCCAAAGAATATTTAGATTAATTAAATTTTTTCTCTTCCAGTAGTTCAAGAAACAAGCCTTGACAAGAAAATGTATAATGCAAGCCACATGTCATTTAAAATTTTCTAGGAGCCACATAAAAAGAGTAAGAATAGGTAAAATTATTTTTAATAATATATTTTATTTAACCCAATAGACACCAAATATGATCATCTCAACATGTAATCAATATAAAAAATTATCAGAGGGATTTTACATTCTTTCTTTCATATTCTTTCTTCCAAATCTGGAGTGTAATTTAGACTTACTGCATATCTCAATCTGAACTAGCCACAATTTCAAGTGCTCAGTAGTCCTATGCAGCTCGTGGCTACCATACTGGCAAGGTCAGGTAGAGCACTGCCTTACACCCACACTCAAACGGGAACTCAGGGAAAGGGGGGAATAAGAACGTTAACCAGGCCTCTTTTCCAGCAGGTAGCAAACCGAGAGTATTGAAATGTATTGATATTGTGATGTAAATAAGTGACACTAACAATGTATCTAAATACTTTAGATACTTTAGATGTATCTAAAACCAGTCTCAGGTCCTTTCAATTCTATCCCTTTTTAGATAATACACATCATCCTTGTACTATAGCAAAATAATTCAAGCTGTTTTTTTTCCCCTTTTTGAGTAAAGGGAATGGGGATACTTAAGAACAAAGAAGTGGCACAGCCACTTGGGAATACAGTCTGGCAGTTCCTCGAAAGATTAAACACAGAATTATCACATGACTCAGCAATTGCACTCTTAGTTATATACCCAGGAGAAATAAAAACACAAGTCAACACAAAAACTTGTACATGAATGTTCATAGCAGCATTACTCATAAGAGGTGAAAACTAGAAACCATCCAAATGCCTATCAACTGATGAATGGATAAATAAGATGTGGTATATACAACGGAATATTATCCAGTAATAAAAAGGACTAAGTTCTGAGACATGCTACAGCATGGATGAACTGCGAAGACATTAACCTAAGTGAAATAAGCCAGACACAAAACACAACACATTGTATGATTCCGTTTCTACGAAATGTCCAGAACAGGCAAATCCATAGTCAGAAAGTACCTGAGTGGCTGCCTGGGGTGAGGGGTGAGGGGGAGGGAAATGGGGAGTGACTGCTAATGGATATAAGGTTTCTTTCTGGGGTAATGAAAATGTTCTAAATTAATTATGGTGGTGATTGCACAACTGTGAATATATTAAAAACAACTGAATACTTTTAAGTGGGTGAACTGTACGATATATAAATTATATCTCTATAAAGCTATTATAAAAAAATAAAAAGAAGGACTGCCATCTGATGTCTGGGGCCACTCCATGCCACATGCATGTCACCAGGTTTATCATTTCATCAGGATGTTGAACATGTGATCGCATGGATACAGATATGCAAGTGTTCTACCAATGCAAACAAACAATAGTTGATATGTTGAAGCCTGTATGTTTCTTTCATTTGAAAAAGGCAACATAGAGAGGTCTCGGTTTAATTTCTCTCTAGCCTGATTTTATTAAGAAAAGTAAAGAGCAATGTCTCAGATTTAAGCCCTCCCCAGTAGCAACAAAAGAACCAGGTCTTTTGACAGCTGTTTTCTTGAGAGGAAAAGGGAGAGGGGGAGAGTGTGGCAGGTCCTGCAGAAGCCCAGGCTCGAACTGAGAGGATCCACTTGCTCCTGCCATTCCCACAGCCCTGCTCCTGGCCAGCCTGGCCCCCACTCACCACTTCCTTCTCCTCAGGCTTGGTCCCCCAAATGGGCTTCCAATCTCAGAGCTGGCTTTCACTGTCAGTCTTCCAGAAAGCATTTTATTGACCCTTGGCAGAGTACTCATTGATTTGCATTTCATACTCTTTTTACCATGGTTTTTTTTTTTTTTTAAGGGTGGTTTGTTGTTTTGTTTTCCCCCAATAATAAATATCTCCAGTACTACACTGGTACACTCATGAAGCAATAGCTGCTAGTAAGAAGTGCTTGTTATCTGTACCTAACTATAAATTGCTGCATTTAAGACATCTGGCAATAACCAACCAAAGGAAAAGATCTATATCGATTAAAACCAAGAAAGTAACAAACCACACACACACATGGAAAAATAATTAGGTGCCTACACATCTCAATGCAACGAAAGGTGTTGGCATGGGTTGTAAACATTGCGTGTGCCTGGGATTCTTCCATGAGGCTGAGAGCTCGCTGTGACTGTGTAGCACCAGGCTCAGGCTCTGCTCTCTCCCTCGCTGACCTCCAGATCTCAGCAGGCAGATGCTATCAGTTACAAGTTGAGTCTGCGACATCTTGGAGACACAGATGACAGTGTCTCGCCTTCCGTATCTTTCTTCTCTCTCACTTCATTCCTGTTGTCACAAGTCCATCATCAGCCCATTCACTGGTGACAGCCCCAGCTCTCTTTCCTACCCCCGAACTTCCACGTGCTCTTCTTTCTACCTAATGCTGTGCAGTAACATCTCATCAGCTGCTCCACATGCTTTTGCCACACACACTGCTCTGTTAAAACACTCTGAGACCAGTCATTGTAACTGAGTCAAATCACAGTTCTTTTGCCTAGTTTTCCAGCCAGCTAGCCTGGCCCAGCCCCTATACCTACACCACACACACCCCTGGCCCAGCTCCAGGCAGACAGGTTTTTTGACTGTTTCCCTCTCTGGGGCCTTTTCTTCCTGTCCCCAAAAGCACCCGCACCAAGTCCCTCTCTGCCTGGGCTCCCCAAGAGGCCCGGGCTGCTGCAGTGGTCCTTTTACTTCCTGGATTCCTTCTTGCCTGGATCATCTTCACCACAAATTTCCACTGATAAACTGACTTGGATTATTTACTGTTGTTTCATGTGAGTAGCTTCTGTCCTCTTAACTTGGTTGTACCATCCTTGAGAGCAGGGACCATGACTCACTATTCGGAATCCTCCACATCACCTAGCACATAATAGGTGCCTAATAAACACAGCATCTGATGACTGTCACTAGGTGTTGGATCCCAGAGGTGGCTATATATGTGTTTTGCATTTCCCCAGGAAGACAGGCACTTAATGCTCACTGATGCTATTGAAATATCTTCATTCTGTTTCTTCTGCCTTGAGGCTCTTTCTCTCACTTGACTGCCTGGGGACATCCTTATTTTAATACCCTTCCCTTAAACAGTCAACCTTCTCTACTGCTTTCTCTGATCACAGGTTCTTCCTCTCTCTGCAGAATTAATAACTTCAGAATCTGGCTCCTCTATCTTCAATTTCCTTTTAAGCACTTCTCAAACTATAGTAGAGTTATGCTCACTTTTTTTCTCCCCTGTAGACTGTGAGCCCCGTAAATATTGCTGCCATGTCTTAGCAATCCAATCGCAGGGCCAGCCTGAGGGCCAGGGGATAGTAACAGGTACACAACACATGGTGGTCAATTTTTTCCTGATGAACTCTCATCATGAGGCCCAAGACTCATGCAAATGGTAAGAACTCAATTCTTATTCCTGCTGCAAGTTAACCCATTTCACAGAATTGACTCAGTCCTAGAAGGCAGGGTGGGCTCAGCACCGAGGCCCAGAAAAGCTGACTCACTCTTAGGCCCTCTAAAGCTGGGGCTCTGGAGACTCCTGTCACTTTGGGCATCTATATTTAAAGGAAATTTCCTCTGGGATCACATTCTCCCGCAAGCCTCTTTAAAAATGACTCCTTCTTACTTGCTTCCTGGGAAGAAAGGGGATATGAAAACAGACCTAAACAAAATTGTTAATTGTGGAGAGTTTGTGTTTCATACTCTCCTTTTTGAGCTCCTGCTCTACATTTTGAAACTTCTTACCCAATCCCAGGCGCTTAGATTCAAACCTCCCTGAACCTTTCATGTCTCTGAAATACGAATCTCAAGAACAAATTCATGGATTTCAGCTTGATTTTACAGGAAGAAAGCAATCTGATGAAACAATTCATCCTGAAGGACAGGTAACTATTGGCAACCATCCTCATTTCTAAAACTTCCTAGTGTATTTGTACTTCAAAAGTGGCCTGTTATCTTATTTAAGTTAAAGCAAAAAATAAAATAAATGCAAACAGGGGTACAATTTTGAAGCAAAAAGACCTTCCCAGTATCTTCCTGAAGGAGCAACAGATAGCTGGACCTAAGTTGGTTAGAGACTTTCAGGACCTTCAGAGCATTTACTGCTTCCCTCAGTCTTTTCCCTCTGACACTGGCAATTCTCTGACTCTCTGTTCCTTACTCAATGGCTGTATGTGGTCTTCTCCCTTTCTTAGACCTATCCCTGCTGTTTTTTACTTTTCTTGGATTTGAGTCCGTATGCTATGACTTACCGCTCAATTTGGAGTGTAGGCCTCTGTCTCCCTGGAATTCAACTACAGAAAAATGTTCTTAGTCCAGACCCAGGCACTTTCAGGGAGAGGCCTACCAGATCATCAGCTTTGGTAACATTTAAGAAAACACTCAACACATACTACTCCTCCTTTCTCAGATACATATTGAGCCAACGAATTGTAGGTACAGTGGCGAACAAAACAGACACATCTCTGTCCTCATTTAATTTACAATACGGCAGGGAAAAATACATTTTCCGAAAAATAAGTTAATTGTAAGTATGCAAGTGGCTGCTCACGCTCTTCTTCCTAAGAACTAAATAAGATTGCTTTATACCCCAATCTCAAAGCCTGCAGAACTTTCTGCCACCTCCAGCTTTCTTTCTCTTCCCATCCCATATCCCTTTTCCTTTTTCTTCTTTCAGTTAGTGCCTCAGGACTAGTTCTCCCCAGTTGTGGGTGTACTTAAACCCAACCAAGTACTCAGCAAGAAGAAAAAAAAAGACTCTCAATTTATCAGAATCCACCCTTTCAAGGTGTTTCTAGGTGTTTGCAATTATAAAAAAAAAAATAATTCTAATACTCTTCCTTCTTTCCTCCCTTCTCTCCTTCCTTTCTTCTTCCCTTCATTCTAATGCTGGCTTCACAATTACCAAAGTGAGGTTAACTATTTATAAAAAGGCAGAGAGGGAAAGAAGTGACCTAATAATTTCCCAGCTGGGAAAATGACTAGCTTACAAGCTTTTTAAATGTAAGTGTTCCCACTTTAAAGAACCACTATCTTGGAGTAAGGAAAAAAGCCCCAAGACATAAAGAACCATTGGTTCCTTTTTTTTTTTTTTTTTCTTTTTTTTTTTTTTTTTTTTTTTTTTTTTTTTTTTTT
>NW_007734760.1:66759-70783 GCF_000696425.1 Galeopterus variegatus | reverse complement strand
TTGGAGTAAGGAAAAAAGCCCCAAGACATAAAGAACCATTGGTACCTTTTTTTCTTTTTCTTTCTTTTCTTTCTTTCTTTCTTTTTTTTTTTTTTTTTGGAGAGAATGTAATCTCCCATGTTTGAGTGTAGATATCTAGAATAAAGTTGGTTCAAAACACTTAAGTCTAGAAAATGCTTCAATACTTTTAAAATTATATGAAAAGAACATATTACCAAATGGAAAACCGATAATTATGAGATCACTACAATTTTGAACAAAACTAATGAGAAGAGAGTTTTCCATCTGCCATTTTTGCCAACTGAGTTTTACATCAGATACCTGAGAAAATATATCTGACATGAGGGTACAAAACATTTATTTTGAATTGCCGGAGTTAGTAAAATGAAAAGGAAAAAGTAATATATCTTAAAAATCAAATGCAGTGGCAAAAAAGATTCTTGAGTCTTGAATCGTGATAGATGCAAACCCACAACACAGTACGGCCTAAAGAAATCTCTGAAATCATCTACTCCAACCCCTTTATTTTGCAGAAGAGTTTATTTGAGACCCAGAGAGTTTACATCATTTTGCAAAATTCACATAGCTAGTCAATGTGTAGCAAAAGAAGACTATAATTCTGATCTCCATGGTTCTAATTCAGCATTCTTCAAACAGCTAATGATACAAACACACAGAGTATGAATACATATATATATATACGAATGAATACATACATATATATATATATATATGAGAGAGAGCATGCACACAAATGAAGTACTGAACTCATCATTTTTTTTGGAAAATCTAGTTCTCTCTCTCCATCTTTCTCTCTTGATGAATTCTGAGCATTTACAGAGTATCTGTTAAGTGCCAGGCACTGTGCTAAGCACTTCACTTACGTTAACCAATCCTCCCAGTACCCCTGTAACACAGTGTAGAATTAGGGGGGCAATTCATAACTAAAGCCAAAATGTTTCATTATTTTAGTTACACTAAGTTTTCCAATTGTATTGCTAAGGGTATTGTCGGAATCCTGCCAATGTAGCCAATTGCAGGATCGGGTTAAGGCTAGGGGTTAGGGCCCACAGATCCTTCAAACCCATTGTACAGACTGGGCCACCAGACCCCACACATCCCAGGCTGGGTCACCAGACCTTTCATATGCCTGGCTAGGTCACCAGTCCCCTCACACGCAGGTCCATGAGCTAGGTAATTGGGAAAGATCCCGGGAGCTGTTGGCAGATGACACGAGCTCAACCCTCAGCTTCCTCAGCAACAGCAGCAGCAGCTTATAGCAGATCCAGCAGCAGTAGTGGTAGCAGCCTCCCCGTGCCCCTCCCCATCCAGGGGCATCCTGGGGGCGGGGGCACTGTGGATCAGAGCTACTCGTCCTTTATACTCAAGTCCAATAACCCATGACACCTGGGTACAAGTCAGACAACCCAGGAACACCTGGGTGCCCACACACATCCACAGACAATACCCAAGGAACACCTGGGCACTCACGGACAGTTACATATTTACATCAAATGCTCGGCAAGATTCTGAACATCTGAGGGGCCCTGACCATCTTCCTATATTTTCCCCACACATAAGCAGTCTTGTTTAAGGTCACTCAGGCCCACTGAGATCTATATTCATGGGCTTCACTGTTCATAGGAGGTACATTTTGGTCTATCAAAAGTAGAACTAAGGGGCCGGCCCGGTGGCGCCCTGCGACAGTCCCCCGTTTGGGAGCGCAGAGGCGCTCCCGCCGAGGGTTCGGAGCCCACATACAGACCGGTCCCCGCTCACTGGCTGAGCGAGGTGCGGGCGCGACACCGAGGGTTGCGATCCCGTTGCCGGCCCTGGTCCGGTACAGGCGCAACACTGAGGGTTGCGATCCGTTGCCGGACACGAAAAAGGACAAAAAGAAAAAAAAAAAAAAAGAAGAACAAGGGGGCCGGCCGGGTGGTGCCCTGCTACGGTGCCCCGTTGGGGAGCGCAGAGGCGCTCCCGCCGAGGGTTCGGAGCCCACATACAGACCGGTCCCCGCTCACTGGCTGAGCGAGGTGCGGGCGCGACACCGAGGGTTGCGATCCCGTTGCCGGCCCTGGTCCGGTACAGGCGCAACACTGAGGGTTGCGATCCGTTGCCGGACACGAAAAAGGACAAAAAGAAAAAAAAAAAAAAAGAAGAACAAGGGGGCCGGCCGGGTGGTGCCCTGCTACGGTGCCCCGTTGGGGAGCGCAGAGGCGCTCCCGCCGAGGGTTCGGAGCCCACATACAGACCGGTCCCCGCTCACTGGCTGAGCGAGGTGCGGGCGCGACACCGAGGGTTGCGATCCCGTTGCCGGCCCTGGTCCGGTACAGGCGCAACACTGAGGGTTGCGATCCGTTGCTGGACATGAAAAAAGACAAAAAAAAAAAAAAAAAGTAGAACTAAGAGTGAAGGCTTCTGAACCAAATTATTCTGTTACACACTTTGTGAGTTGTGTTTTAAATGAACATCGCTGCTGTGAATCAGTAGAGTGGATTCACATGGCAGCAATTTATTAACAGCTGTGGTCGATGGCGTGTGTGGCACATAGAGACGGAAATTGCCTTCCAATCTTCTTTTATGGGCTCATATCAAACAGATTCTCACACCTTGTCCCCAACCTTTTCTGTGGGGCAAAGGAAAAGGACTTCATGCATGTTCTCTTCCAATGCACAGACAGGGAGAGGGGGATGCAAAGGGGAATCCCAACCTTATTCAAAAACCATTGAAGTTTTGCCAATACCGAACTTAAACAACTAGAGACAGAAAGAAGAGGTGGCTCACATTCCATCTGGCATGTGGTGCCCTCTATTGTGCCTTCTGAAATTCTGCGGGTGGGAGGGGAAGCAATTTGTAGAGTTAGCTAATATTTTTCTCTCATACAAATACACCACTATTTGAAAAATCTGTCTGCTTTTCATTAAATTTTAAATTCCCAGAGGCAAGAGGCCATGTCTTCGTTCTTTATCGTACACGATGCCCAACATATTACGGATGGTTAATAAATGCCACATCATTTTCATATTGCATTGACTAACAATGACATTTTCCGCATGAGTCTTGCTTGCTTTTAACTTCTCAGCAAGTCTCACAAACTGCATACACTTCCCAAGAAAAGGGTACTGCTTAAGGCCGTCTTCCTTGCCTGCACCTCTTCCCCAAATTCCAATTAATGCTTCACTCACCTCTTCCCTGGCCCAATGGACTACCTCCAACTCCCATCTGTTTTACTCTTTTTCCACCTGCACCTGGAGAATTTATATGTAAATTTCTGACACCCTATTTCCTATCACTTTAGCACAAAATGGCAGCCCCCCGATTCTACATATACTTTTTGGTTCTTTTGGGGAAGCTTTTGATGAGGCATGTATTAGTCCATTTCTCTTGCTTATAACATAAATATCTGAAGCTGGGTGATTTATAAAGAAAACAAAATTTATTGCTTACAGTTCAGAGGCTGGGAAGTCCAAAGTCCAGGGCACACATGTGGTGACAGCCTTGATGGTGGTGACAGTGACAGCAGAGTATCACATTGCAAAAATGGCAGAGCAGAGAGAGACTAACCTCCTCATTCACTTTCCTTTTAAAGCCCTAAGAACCACGCACATGACCACCATTTTTAATCCACTCATTACAGCATGGTCCTAGAATTCAATCACTTCTTCCAAGGCCCCACCTTTCAATTACCAGAATAGGATTTCCCACCCTCAACAGCTACAGTGGGGATTAAACTTCAATGAGGTTGGCGGGGCATCCAGTCTACAGCAAGGTATTACTAACAGCATGGAAATTTTTAGGAAAAAATGTTTGTTTTCAAAAGGATTCTTTATAACTTTTGTTTTCTGAGAAATTGGAAAAAGTTAATTAGAAATTGTGATGATAATGAATAAAATGGTCAAGAGAAGGGACTTTGTTTTACTGATCTTTGTACCTCAGTTCATGGCACATGGAAGGCATTCAGTAAATGCTTATCAGAATTATCAGTATTCATCTTTCCTCTCAATTATCTCCAAAAGCAAGA
>NW_007734760.1:64612-66309 GCF_000696425.1 Galeopterus variegatus | reverse complement strand
GGGCATCCAGTCTACAGCAAGGTATTACTAACAGCATGGAAATTTTTAGGAAAAAATGTTTGTTTTCAAAAGGATTCTTTATAACTTTTGTTTTCTGAGAAATTGGAAAAAGTTAATTAGAAATTGTGATGATAATGAATAAAATGGTCAAGAGAAGGGACTTTGTTTTACTGATCTTTGTACCTCAGTTCATGGCACATGGAAGGCATTCAGTAAATGCTTATCAGAATTATCAGTATTCATCTTTCCTCTCAATTATCTCCAAAAGCAAGACTTTAAACAATAAGACTTCTATGTAAAACAAGAGGTAGAACAATCACTACATCTTGATATTTCTTATCAAATGGCCCAGGTAAAGTACTAAAACAGAGATATTATATGGACTTCCTCTCACAAGCACAAAATAAAATAACACACAACGTATTATTTAACAAGGGGGAAGAATAGGATTATCGCTCACTTATACTGTTGTTGAATTCTTGAGTTTAGACTGAAGATTCAAGATCTAAAATGTCAGCAATAACTTTATGCATATGTTTTCCTGTTTCACAGAACAAGGAGGACATGTGAGAAAGATTATTTCAAATATTAGAGACTACAGGGTATTTTCAGACATTGAGCATGAGAATGTAGCCTGGATTTCTGCCAGAGCCTGTGAAGACGTCCGAGTTCGATGCTCCTGCTTTCCTGACAGGTCTAAATTCCTCCATCTTCTGCAGCATGTAAAGGAAATTGATCTGTGTGTGGAAATATTCATACCCATCCAGAAAAAAGAAAAGAAAAAACTACCCAAATGTATAAAAAGAGAAGCTTGTGTCAATTAGGGCCAATTGTCAGTACTCAAAGGCCCATAAAAAGAATAAAATTGAAATATTGGAAGAAGCAAAAAGTATTTCTAAGTGATGACTCAAAACATGAGACCAATTTCACAATGTTTCATGTGGCAAGAGTTGTATTCACTAAGAACTGGAACTTTCCCATTTTTTTTCTTTTTTTAGTTCCCCTTCTAAAAAAAAAAAGTTTCTTCAAAATCTGTTTAACAGTATAGAAAATACTAAGTTTCAGAAAAAAAAACAAAAACCTTTTGTTCATTCATTCATTTATTCATTCACTTCTCTATCATGTTGATTTCCTGTTTTTGAAATTCTCTCTTTACAAACTGTCACAAAGAACTCTCATTTCCTGAGAGTTCAGCACCATGCAGCTCCATTTATAACAAAACTACAATTTAAAAGTAAATGTAATCATTTTAATGAAAAAACTGAATTTTAAATGTTTCAGATAAAACAATTTTATAAGTAGAATAGATTATAAATAACAATGTATCTTATTATAATTGTTATTTAATAACTAATTACTATAGAATTTAATATTAGATTCTAAATATGACATTATATATCATAGATATTAACTTATAAATAATAATAGTGGTCAGAGTGCTTAATTCTTCACTATGCATTCCATCCTCAACAATTAGCCCCAGCCAACCAAAATCAGTCCCTCCCTTTTCCATAACTAATTTAGGAAAGGACTTATGACTTGATGTTGGTCAATGAGATGTGAGGGAAAGTCTACTGAAGGCCCCCTGGGAAAGCTTCTTTGCTCCCCAAAAGTTGACACTGAAATAAAGATGGTCTTTTTCACCCACTTAAACTACTACAGCCACGTTGTGACCATTTATGTCACTTTTCATAATG
>NW_007734760.1:62511-63394 GCF_000696425.1 Galeopterus variegatus | reverse complement strand
CCTCTTTGATATTCCTTGAACAACTTATGGCCCTGATGCAGGGCAGAGAATACAGGAGTGAGGGCAGTAAGATTTCAATGGAGGGAAGGATCAGAGGGCATGGGGACTACTGGGCTCCACACAGGGAGTGCTGAGGCAGCCAAACAAGGGACTGCTGAAGCCTGGGGAGGGGGAAGAAGAGACTGAGGGTTGAGAGCAATCAGCAGTTTAATGACAGCCACAGTTCAGTGCAGACCTGCTGAATACCTGACCCCTCATGAACATTAGGTNTTTTTCACCCACTTAAACTACTACAGCCACGTTGTGACCATTTATGTCACTTTTCATAATGTATACATTTACATAGATCTTTCTTGCCTTTTTTGGGGGGCAGAGGGGCAGCTGGCCAGTACTGGGATCCGAACCCATGACCTTGGTGTTATGAGGCTGCAGTATAACCATCTGAGCAAACAGGCCAGCCCCTCATTTATACTGAATTTTCTAGGTACAAGACACTGCTCTAAGTATTAGTTATTCAGTTCTCACAATAACACTACAGGGAGACACTAGAATTATCCCCATCTTTTACATGAGGATGGAGAGGTTAACCTGCCCAAGGCTGTCTCACTAGTAAGTGGCAAAGCTGGAAACAGAATCCAGGCAGTCTGCTACAGCACATATTCTCTTCGCCATGATGCTGTACCCACCCTCCCAGGAAAGCTGCTCTTTCTGCCACTCTGCTACTTTCCTTAAAATGTATTCTTTAAGGAATTCTTTGCTGTGTATTCTTTTCTGGTGGCCACCAAGCCTTTAAATTTTAAAAATGCCCTGCAATAAGATAGACCTCTTTGATATTCCTTGAACAACTTATGGCCCTGATGCAGGGCAGAGAATACAGGAGTGA
>NW_007734760.1:60074-61731 GCF_000696425.1 Galeopterus variegatus | reverse complement strand
TAATGACAGCCACAGTTCAGTGCAGACCTGCTGAATACCTGACCCCTCATGAACATTAGGTATAGGTTTTATAATCTAGGAACCCTGCAGAGAAGGTATTCTTGCCATTCCCATTTTGCAGTTGAGCAAAGTGAGGCTTAGAGAGGTTGGATGACTTGCTGTGAGGGGCAAAACCAGTACGTGAGCCAGGATGGTCTAAATGCAAAGCCTTGCTTCCTAACCATCCACGACACTGTAGACTGAACACCAAAGGCACCAGAGGGAAAGTGAGACAGAGAAAGAGATGCTCTAGTTCACAACTTTGCTGAGGATCGTGGTCTCCCCACAAAATCCACAGCCCTAGGACAGCTTTCCTTTTCCCATGGAGCCTCCAAACGAACAGCTCAAATCTTCTAAGGAAAGTTTAAGAGTTCATCTGTTTTAAGTTGCTTGAAGTTGCTACCAAAAGGAATAACTTTTTCCCACCCTACCCCCAACGACCAAACACTGGAAACAACCTAATGTCTTCATACTGTCTTAACAGAAAAATGGCTGAGTAGATTTT
Organism: Galeopterus variegatus; assembly: GCF_000696425.1. NCBI lineage: Eukaryota > Metazoa > Chordata > Mammalia > Dermoptera > Cynocephalidae > Galeopterus > Galeopterus variegatus. The sequence continues at coordinate 61,187 of NW_007734760.1, read as the reverse complement.
TTTTCTTTAATTTTTCCAAAAATAAAAACAAACCACATTCAGCTTCAACCCAATTGTTGAAAAACAAATTATTCCCCCTCTTCTCCCTCCTATACCATTACCAGGATTCATAAGTGAATGAAAACCAGGGAAAGGGTGGAGGGTTGTTAAAAGGGTTGGAAAATTCAGGGCTTGTGTTCAGTATTATAAAATATACCACACACATTTACAATGACTTACTTTCCCATCAAAATTTTGGGATGCTCTCAGAACGGGCATCGATGTGCTTCTCAGCCATGGGTGGAGTGGAAAGCACACTGGTGACTGAAGTCAGGTTTAACTCACACCCTGGCCGTGCCACTCAGCCTTGTGAGTTTCAGCTTCCTCACTTACAAACCATGAATAATTCCCACCTCCAAGGATCTCTGGGAGAATTAAAGGAACTCACGGGTGGTACATCATCTGACACTCATAGATACTCAAGAAAGGATGCTTAATGGTTTCTTTCATATGAAAATGGTAACATAAAAAAAATCACAATCACATAGGAATGTGGTGTTGAACAATTTTCTACTGATGAGCAAGAAACACCAGGCAGGGAGGACCCGGCCGAACCAGTGAGAAGTCCTCTTGACAGGAAAAGAAGGGAAACCTGAACACACATTGTTCGCAAGGGAGGTTGTTGTGAATATCATTTACAACGATAAGGATATAAAAGCTCCTCAGGTTATTTAAAAGAAAGTAACGGCCAGCAAACTCCCTTTCTCAGGTTTTAGGAACCCCCCACTGCCTTCCTGGAAGCAAAGGGGTGAGGGGCTGGAGGAGCTATTCTGTGAATGCCCTTCACGCCAGTTCTGCCTGAGAATCTCTTCTGCACTGACTTCTCCACAAGCCATCTGACACCAAATTCTTATAAAATCAGAAATATCACTCCCTTAGGATTTGAAAAACCACATAAATAAAACTCTCCCACTAAGTGACGCAAATGGTTTCGAACATTTCAAGGAAACCCTACAAGGGCCACCAAATCAAACTCTGTTCCCTTGCCCTTATCTCCCTGTGTCAGTCCTTTGCCTATCGTGGTCCCCATTCCAGTTAGTGATGTTTGGGAAAGGTGCTGCTGAGAGGACAGCC
>NW_007734760.1:58333-59595 GCF_000696425.1 Galeopterus variegatus | reverse complement strand
CCTGGAGCCCTCCTTCTTGTCAGAGACAGAGAGCTTCAAAGCGGCACCTTCTCCAAATCCAAAGGGGAAGACAGGCTTCTGGGAAGAGTCCCAGCAGAAAACGACAAGCAGCCTGCCTCCCTCAAGCCCAAGTAACCAGAAGTGCAGGCATCTAAGTGTTTACCTGGAGCAGCTTCCCAAACACAGTTCAGCATCTTCCTGGTAAACTCTTCAATCTTCTCTGCACTGTAAGCAGAAACTCACCATGTGCCTCAGAAAGAACCTTTCTTTCTATCTGGCTATGCTTACATGTGTTGAGATTTTTCAGAAGCCCAAGTGGTCTTCTCTTTTAGAGGATTACATTCCATTTTTCTAATTCTCTTGGCAAGAAACAACTCTATGATTTAACTAGAGCCATTGACTGGAAGTTTCATATACCTACCTCGTTGGAGAAAGGGTTTGGAAGGAGCGGATGGTGAAGGTAAGAAGTAAGGTGGAGACATTTGGGAGCAGGGCTGAGATCTGTTCAATGTGTACTTATCAGGTTGCTTCAGTATGCCCAGCCCTGAGTGGGTTAAACTGTTAAAAATATTCTTGCTAATCCAAAATTATTTTTCAAGGATAAAGAAAAGGAAAAGAAAAGCCCGACTTGTCTGAAGCTATAACTATTGGCAGGCCCGTGAAGTTGCTAGGTAAATGAAATTATCCAAGAGCACCCTTCAAAGAACACACTTACTGATCTGAGAGGAAAAGGCATCAGGCACTCCTTTCTGGACTGTAACCCTAAAATAATTTTTCAGTAGTTCCCTTGGAACTTTCCCACCTAGTTTTCACAAGAGACTTGGGTTCTACTCAATAGAGAATGCCTCCTTTTACTTTTTGTTACTGTTTTACAGTCTGCAATTTTTCAGATCTTTTTCTCTCATAGCTCTTAATAATTCCTATCCCTGAGCCCCAAGGAAGCAATTTTGTCATAGCTTTGTTTGTCAAACACAAACAACAAATGTTTCCAGCTGCCCACAGTTGCCTACTATAAACCCTTAAATCCACCCGAGATTTTTAAAGGCTGAACCATGTATCTCTTGCCCCTCTATCATCCTTACTTTCAACATCTATTATTATACCAGATCATATCCCAAAAATAACACAAGAGAACCCATGGCGACCAATCAATGAAACAAAGTCAGTCTAGGGCCAGCCCAGTGGCGCACTGCTACAGTGCGCCGCATGGGAGCGTGGCGGCGCTCCTGCTGAGGGTTCGGATCCCACATACAGACCAGCCG
>NW_007734760.1:51227-57365 GCF_000696425.1 Galeopterus variegatus | reverse complement strand
AAAAAAAAAAAAAAAAAAAAAAAAAAAAAAAAAAAAAGAAACAAAGTCAGTCTAGTGCCTCCCAGCACAAAAAGGGGGCAAAGCAGGCTTCCAAGGGAGAGCCTGAGACATCTGGGATGGTGCCAACTCTCTTTCTCTTTCTAAGTATAATAATAAAGGATTCTAGAGCCATGTGTGATATTTTTGAAGAAAACAGTAACTGAAAAATAAGTATATATCATTGTAGTATATATCACACTTTATAGAAAATAAGAATTAATATACCGGTACCTCATGTCCCAGAAAATGTGCTCTGCCAAATTGTAACTATGGTTACCTCCCAATTAGCTCTGCAGACTGAGGTGAAAAAATGCTGACCCTCAAAGCCCGATGACAGCTTGAAAATGCTTACTTAATTAACCCTTCAACATTTTCCCTCACTGAAGCTTTTGTCAGAGTAGCAAATAAGTGGCAAAACCGTCAGACTGAACTCTCTCTTTCCTTTAGACACCTGCCCAGAACTTTGGGAACCGGGTTAACAAGCTTGACATACGGAAAGACTGAAGAAAAACAGAAGACCTGGTAGAGACTAAAATGCAATAATGAATCTCTGAATAAACAAGGGCTGATTGAACTAAAATAATACCACACTAGATAACTGCAAAAGAATGCACATTTTGCTCTTTATCATAATGCCATGTTAATTTTGAAAAAAGCACAGTATTATTATATAAACAGCCTTGACTTTATGTAGCAAACACTTTTGAATAACTATATATGAATAACTTTGGATACAAACCCATCCAGTAATGATGTGCTAAAACAATGGTCCCTTTGACCTGCAAATAATTAACCCCTGGCTCATCTGTAGTCTAAATTCAGGCTGTGTTTATTTTATTTGCATAAATAAGACAAACCAAAAATTAGAAGATAACTAAACCCTCCATGTTAGCCAATCTACTTTTGCAAAAATAAAAGCCTACAAAATTACCATGTTCAGAAGTAAATCACACCTTCACATCTCTTCAGGAATGAGGTTTCAGGCCTGTCATGCTTTGATATCTTGGAGTGGCTACCCCAAAATGTCCAGAGAGTGCTAACAGCCCCAAATCTCAGGAGAGTGATAATACAGCCTTGCGTTTTTATAGTGCTTTACCTTCAAAGTACCTGTCCATCTGGTATCTCTCTCTCTTTTTTTTTTTTCCTTTTTTTGTCTTTTTTCGTGACTGGTAATGGGATCGCAACCCACGGTGTCGCAGTACGGCAACGGGATCGCAACCCTCGGTGTCGCGCCCAGACCGCGCTCAACCAGTGAGCGGACCGGTCTCTCTATGGGATCCGAACCCTTGGCGGGAGCGCCGCTGTGCTCCCAAGCACCGCACTCTACCGAGTGCGCCACCGGGCCGGCCCATCTGGTATCTCTCTTAAACTCACCGAAGCCCTATGAAGTAGACTTGCCCACCTCGCAGGTGTCACTCTGCTTACTGGGCAGATGTAGCATCGAGGTCCACAGAATTTAAGTAATTGGTTTCAAGTCACATGAGTAATTGCGAGCAGGGGCTGGAGGGCTGACCTGTCTCTGAATGCCTTCCACCTACCACATTAAACCAACCTCCTGCACAGAAGGAATTTGGATTTCTTTTAATGGTCAAAGTTAAACCATACCTGAAGGAATGGGTTTGTGGGTTCTGCTGGATTCGATGACCAGATTTAGACACTTTTTAGACACTGAAACCCATTTACCTTCTAAAGAACCAGGTCCAGAATCCTAGGCCTTGTAGAAGTGGCAAGACCTTCCCAGTGGAGCCAGATTGGGTGTCCAGAGCTGCAGGTTCTCTTTCAGGACACAGAAGTTGAGAGGTCATCTCAATCCCACTGCTGGGCCCTTCCCCAAAACTACACAAGCCTGAGAGCTAGAAGATCCAGAATCTTCTAATCCCAGCTCACTTGCTTGAGCAAGGACTTTATCTAGGCTTCACCACCCTTATCTGTAAAATTCAAGGCTAATTCTACTCATCTCAAAAAGCTCTTCCATGCAAAATTCTACTGGATATCTATCACTTTGCCTAGAAGCTGAATCCAAGCGTTTTCAACATCAGGAACATCTCTTTCACAGCCTACTCCAAGGTTTCCCATTTTTATTCATCCCTCTCTACTACTGGCACCACCTGGTACTGTTCTCTTCACGCCTCTGTTTATGCTCTCAGTATTTGTAAGCTGTTATCGTGTCCCCTCTGAGTCACCACTTTGCAATCTCCATGCATAACTGAACCACCATAAATTAAAATCCCTTCAGCAACATACTATTTTTGTGTTTTTCACCAAACCTCCACCCATCTAGCTAGTTAATGGTCATGAACTTTTCAAGGTCACCCTTTTTAAAGAAACTTTTTCTCTTAGTTCTTCATATTTCTACTGATATCCAAAATATATCGGCATCTCGACATTTGTTTTGCCTTATTTTCACGTTTGATTTTCCTCTTTATTTCTGTCTTTTTATGTTTGGTTTGTTTGTTTGTTTTCCTTTATAATTCTTGGTTTCATCTTCACTCCTACTGCCACCTTCAGTGGATCCCACATGGGAAGGCAGAACATCACAGGGCACTAAAACCAAAACACGCAATTGTGTAGGTAAAGATCACAAGTAGGGGAGGGGAGAAAGGACTGAGCACAGGCCTCTCTGCCAGGCACGAATGGAGGAGCGATGGGCTGGTGCCACTGAACTCCCCTCTGAAAGCCCTGTGTTTCCCCAGGAAGAAATGCAGAAGGGTGCATCCACAACAAAAACATGCTCTGGCGACGAGGGAGCCAGAGCAGCTGGGGATTGTTAACTTTAATCAAAGTCCAGCCAGGACTTTTTTCAAGCAACAGGAAGTAGATTCATTCTCTTTGATATTCTCTCTCTCTCTCTCTCTCTCACACACACACACACACACACTCTCTCTCTCTCTCTCTCTGTTTTCTCCTCTATCCTTCTCCATTTCCCCTGGCCAAGGCACAGGAACAAACTGGTTGGAAAAACCTCAGTTCCCTTGAACTGTATGTGAAACTTTGCAGTGTTCTCTGCATTTCAAAGCCAAATTGCAGAGCCTGAGAAGCGTTGTCAAAGCAGAGAAGCGTGCCCGTGTGTGGTAGCCCAGCAGGTAAGTGTTCCCTGTGGCTGCTGTAACAGATGACCACAAACATGGGGCTTAAAAACACAAATTTCTTCTCTTACAGTTCTGGAGACTCGAAGTCTGCAATTGGCTTCAGTTCACTGAAATAAAGATATTGGAAGGGCTGAAAGAAGAGTCCATTTCTTTGCTTTTTTCAGCTTCCAGTGGCCACCTGCATTCCTTGACTTGTGGTCCCGTTCTCCACCTCCAGAGCACATCTCTCCAGTCTCTGCTTCCATCATCCATCCCCTTCTCTCTGCAGTCAAATCTGCCTCTGCCACCCTCTTATAAGGACACTTGTGATAGCATTTAGGCCCACCTGGGTAACCCACTCTCCCCATCTCCAGCTCTTCAACTTAATCTGCCAAGTCCCTTTTGCCATATATAAGGTATGGGCTCCGGGAATCAGGATGTTGCTATCTTTGGGTGCCATTATTCAGCCCACCACAGAGCACTTGTGTCTAGCTGGGCTCCTGGAAAAAGTTTCCCTCTTACCTATCCACTAGCGTTGAGTTCTGAGCACAAGTCCTGGGCCACAGGTAAGACACAGGGAAAAAGCTGTTTTCTAAATATCAAAATAGAGAAATCTCATGTCTGGTCACAGATTTACCTTTCCCACCATATTTTGCCTAGTAAGCCATCTGTGTTGTATTTAGCAGCTCTAAACATCCCATCGCTTTCCCATGCTGGGGCACAGCTCTGGTTCCTCTGCCCCTCAGACACTGTGAGAAACCATCTACCCATCATATAGAAACTCAATCTGCAACCAGAATTGGACCTCAGAAACACAAATATTCATGTTTGGCAAGGGTCTGCTAATGAGGTCATGGTCTCTGAGGGTCTGTTACTGTATCCCAGATTGAGCACGGAGGACGGAGCTTTGTTAGAACTCACCAAACCTCTTGTAACCGAAGGACTGCACCTCCTCCTCCTCTGCGAAGTCGTCTGCAGGAGAAGAAAAGACATGGGGTTAACCCCGGCAAGGGGCATGAAAGAGCAAGGTCGGTGCAGGATTCAACTGCCCTGATCTCGACCTGCTCTCCCTTCCCTTCATCCAGGACATTCATCATAGTGGCTTCCTTCTGCTCCTGGGTCATACCAGGCCTTCTGAGAGAGAACACAGGGGCTCCACACTGGCTGCTCCCACTGCCTGGAATGCTCCTCTGCCTGTTCTTAATGTGACTCCTGCTAATTCAGATCTCAGCTAAACTGTGACTCCTTCGAGAGGCCTTTCCGGACCACCCAGCCATTCTCTGTCACGATGCTTTTTCAGTATCACTCTCTGATCCCTTTCTTGTGTGTGTGTCTGCACGCATGCATGCGTGTGTGTGTAAGAGTGAGAAAGACAGAGAGAGAGAGAGTGTTTATTGCTGTCACCCTGCTTCCTGTGAGCAGAATCTTCTCCCGTCTTGGTTCATGGATAAATCCTCAGTACCCAGAATGGTTCCTGTTACAGAGCAAGGGCTTAATAAAAGTTGTTAAACTAATGACTGCATAATCAACTGTCCAAAGGGTTAAGTTATCTTCATGGAACCAATTCTAAAGCCCTCCCTTTCAGATGTCTGGGCTCTGGGATCATCTCTTCCACCAACTGTCTTATCTCAGGAGCTCAGCACAAATCCTGCAATGACTGCCAAACCCTTTCCCACCCTCTTTCTGCTGGATAACTGGAACCAACAGATGGTTTCCCGGTAAATGCATTTCAAAAGACATCCTTGCTGTGGGAATTCCTAAATGTAGAACCACTGTGAAAACAAGAGAGATGTTATGTCAGCCAAGCTTTCTACCAAGAGACCTAAAATCTCCCTCCTACTGTGGAAGTGACGCAATTCCTTATCACACAGATAACGAACTTCTCATGTTACCGTTCTGCCACGTGAGAGTCTGGAAAGGGCAAGCACTGTGCAGACACAATTTCATGTTAACTGTACAATTAAAGGACACTTTTGATGACAAGTAAGAGGTGTCAAGGCCAGGCCTTCCCAGGGGGCCCTGCTGGCCACCATGACTGCCCAGCACTCAGCTTTCTCCCCACGGGCAGCTCGCTCTAAGGCATTTATTCAGCACTTACTATTGACCAGAGATTGTGAGGCCACGGGCTTCAGAGGTGAGTAAGTCAAGGTCCCTCACCTCAAGACTGACTGGCTTTCAAGGAAGAGAGGCATGCAGGGAGAAACAAAGCCTGTGACAGTCTTTCAACCCCCACATGGGACGTGACCTGGCTAAATCCTAACCTTGACATACTACAGAGAACCCAAAATGTATGATATCTATGAACAATGTGGTGAGCCTTAGAATACTAGTTCGTTATAACGTGTTTATAAAAGCACATGTGAGAGGTCAATAATTTCTAACAGAGAGTGAAGAGGTGTACTCCCTTTATATTTTGCCATGTCTCCTTATTCTGAGGACAGGGACGAGATCCTGGTTTGGAATCTAGAAGTCCAGGTATTTATAATCAAAGTTGTCTTCTTAAGTCAGGGATTAAAGCTTTAGTTTTCTACATGGAAGAACATGCTTATGACCAAGAGACAGAGCCCTTCTCACTGATTCAGTGACTGGCCAGTTCAGCAAATACCAATCAAGTCACCACCCAGTGCCTGCTTTGCTTAGCAATCTGCCTTATCAATGGCTGAGGCCTGGTCTATTCTCAGTTAAAGAGAAACCCTTTTCTGCTGCTTCTGCTCAGAAGTCCATTCACTCATTTATTCATTCATTCAGTAAATACATGCTTTCAGCCTAGCTGAATGTAAGTACTGATGCCACCTAGATGTCAGCCCCCTGCCAGCTCTAGCCCCTCCAGCACTATGCCACCTATGCAACAGGATCTACTCACGCTCAGACACTGGGGGCCCAGGAAACATCACTGAAGATTTCACAGAGGAAACGAAAGAGCAGGTTGATGCCACACCCACAGTAACAAACAGCTCAAAATGTCCCATTAGGGGCCGGCCTGTGGCTCACTCGGGAGAGTGTGGTGCTGATGACACCAAGGCCACGGGTT
>NW_007734760.1:48932-49985 GCF_000696425.1 Galeopterus variegatus | reverse complement strand
CCTTAAGGTTTTTTCTTTGTAGGGGGAGAGAAATTGGGAAACACTGCATATCATACCTCTTTCTTAGAAATTCAAAATGGCTTATTTATTTTATTACTATATTTTTCATTATACAATGTAATCATTTCTTGTGGCCCTTTACCAATTTCTCACTAAGCACCTCCCTTTCATCAAAATGTTTTTTTTTTTTAACTATTAGAGATTCTGAGAAGTGCTAAAAGAAAAAAACAAAACTTGTTTAACTTTGTTTTACTCGAAGTTTTCAAAAGCTGACTTTAGAATCCTCTTTTCCTACTCTTAAAAGTTGGGCAGAGTCAGGGCAGGTAAAGCTCGGTATTTAGTTCATTAGCTTGCATGCTCGCCCAGCACCCACTACCAAATTGTTGAAAATTAAGAAAATTAGTTATAGATGTCTTTATCTCTTACACATGAATTCCTAAAGGAATTCCGAAAGGAAAGAAATTAAGGCTTTTTTTGAATACCCACTATGTTTGGGGAAGATAAGACAACTGATATTCAGTCAGTACCTACTGAATGCCAGCTACTGCACATTTCATGCTTCTGTTTTACAGAAGAGAAAAGCAAGGCTCAGAGAAGTTATGTTAGTTGGACGCAAGGCCTCACTGCTCGTGAGTAGCTGGACCAAGACTAAGACCCTCTGTGGGACTGGAGTTCTATACCATGGTGGTAACTGACCCACAGACCCAAGAAACTGAACCCTGTGCCAGCAGCACGGAAAGCTGAGAAGCACTCATTTATACTGCAGAATCCTGAAAAGGCTTAAGCATTTGAGGCACAGGTAACTCTGGAAGGGGAACAAGGGTGAGGCTAAAATAGGAAGACACTGAGTATTGATTTAACCAAGATTATGCTGAAACTATATTGGGAGGATGGAAGGGAACAGAAGGTATACATGAGGGTTGTTAGGTGGAAGGTGAAAGAGAATCAAATCCTTATTTGCTATAAAGGAAGTCAAAACATAATGTCTAAGACAAATATATGTATATATATTTATATATACATATATTTATATAATATATACACACACACACA
>NW_007734760.1:45889-48810 GCF_000696425.1 Galeopterus variegatus | reverse complement strand
ACACACACACACATATATTAGGTAAGAGTGATATACTCAAATAAGGATATTAGCATAAGCATGTCACTTAGACCTATGGGGACTGCAGTAGATCGTCAGCATAAAGGGCTCCCAACAATTCTTTTCGGCCCTCCACCTGCAAGTCCATCTCTTTCCTCTTGAATCTAGGTAGCACTTGCGACTTGCCTTGGCCAATGGAATGTGGCAGAAGTGGCAGTAGGTGACTTTGGGCCTAGGCCTCAAAGGTCTTTTGGTTTCTGTTGTCCCACTCTTGGTAGCCAGCAGCCATGTGAAAAGTCCAACTACCCTGCTGGCCCAGAAGCCTCCTGGACAGACAGAATCCTGCAAGATGAGAGACCCTGCAGGGACAGAGAAAGACCAAGCAGCCCTCAGCCATTCCAGACACCCCAGTGAATCTCCAGACCTGTGAGTCAAGCCACGTGGCCAGCCCGGCCAACACTGTCGGAAGCAGAGACGAGCTGTCCCCACCAAGCCCAGCCTGAATTGCAGAATCGTAAGCAAATAAACAGCTGCTGTCTTAAGCTACAGCATTTGGGGATGGTTTGTCAGGCATCAGTAGGTAACTGAAAGAGAAGTAAATGCCAAAAGAAAATGCTCAAAAGTCACCAAGAGGTTGCCTTTGGAGAATGGAAAATGATGAAATTAAGGTAGGCTGGGCAGGAAACTGCTGTTTTTCATAATGAACCTGTGATATTACTTGACTGTATATACTATGTGCATCTCTAACTTTGATAAAAATAAAAAATAAAGTAAAGAAAGCCAAGCAAGGGAATATGAATGGAAAATAAAAGTCGGGTAAAGAAACGTATTCAGGTGCAACTGATGCTGATGACTGGAAAACATACCCAAAGAGCCAGAATATGGAGTTCAACCTGTAACAACAGAATAAAAAGTTTGGACTTGGAGCCCTAAATACCTGGCACAAAATAGGCTCCCAGCGAATGCCAAATTGAACAACACAGCAAGTTCACACTTTTTTAGGAACCAGGCTGAAGACCATGGAGAGAGACTAGGCTGAATTTAGACTTCTCTTCCAAGCTGGGCCCAGAGGTGCTGTCTACCTGTTTGTATCCATCTACACTGTTTGTACCTGACACATTCCCAGCTCTTGTATACTTGTCATTGCTGTTAGAACAAAACAGTACGGGCCATGTAACTGATTCCAAACCCACTGGTGAACGGTCTTTGCTCTGAGCATTTCTGCAAGTTGATCCCATGTATCCCCACCAACACCACTACCTATTGTAGCAGGCCCCTGTCACTTCTCCATGGGGCAGGTGCCCAGTGCCATCTGGACTCAGAGTCTATGGCCACCCTCCGCTGGCCAGGGCTCCATGGAGTTGATCTCATGTGGGAACTGTGGCTTCCATAGTGTGTCACCTGAGTTGCTAAATATTTTGGGTATCCCCTTGATGTTGCTGTGCTACTCTGGAAGACTTCTTTCCTAATGCCAGAAGCTAATGTAATTAATGGTAAAGCTTGGGCTTTGGAATTAAAGGACCAGGGTTTGAAGACTGGCTCTACCTTGTACTGGCAATATATAAGCTCACACCTGCCTCTCAGTGTCTTATAAGATGGAACCAATAATTCCTATCTCACACATTTGGGGAGGGAAATGTGAACTGATAAATGAGAAACATCCAACACATACTGGCTGTTTAATAAATATGAGTTTTCTTTGAGGTAAGAGGGTAGAGGCAGCAATGGCAGCTTCTGTGCTTTATGGTCCAGGACTTGAATGTTTGTAAAAACCAGGATAACTTTAGGTTTGGGTAAGGACTCGTTGAACTATCAGGTTTCAAAAGACATGAAACTCCAATCTGAAGTGAGTATTTGCGGGAGCTGGAAAGCAGGAAAACTTGATCAGCAAAAGAGTAATATGAGGGGTGGATTCTATTTGGGTTTCAGCAAATTGGCACTGAAGTATCCATTTGATATTAAAGAAGATTTATCTTCATGTATTTTAGACTGTAAAAACTGAAGAAATACATTCTTTAATCTTGATTTAACCTAAGAGCAGTATCGGCAATCTGTGCCCTGGTTTTATAGCTTTACAAATGTAAAACCTTATGTGGTACAGTTTCTTTTTCCCATCAGCATTTCTGGACCATGGTTATGAAGTATGCTGCAAGTGAATGGGCTCAGTGCAGTGTAATAAAATATCTGCAGTTCTGAGTACTTTTTAGGGGGCAATTAGACCTGCCTTCATTCAACTGCTCCAGGTCTTCCCTTCCACCTTACCCCATAAGCATGAAGAAATTTGTAGCAATTTAAATACCTATAGAATATTCAAAAGCAGCACAGGAGATTTATTTTGATTACTCAGTTGTTTTCTGAATTGTATGTTTTGCAACAATAGGATGACTTTTTGGTTCAATGGTATATAGCTTTTTTTGTTTGTTTTTTGATTTTTTTAAGTTAAAATTATAGACATATAATGACTCTAATTTCTGTCACAACCTGTAATTCTGATGTTAGTAAAAATAGGGGATGTTTGCTTTTAGGATAAAGAGAGAGAAAGTTGAGGGGCATTTTTGTTACTTTTGCCCCTGAGTTGGTAATGGGGGCTAAACCAAATTTTCCCCAGCAGCCACCAACTTAAATAACTTAAAAAGTAAGCAACACATATGACATTCAAAACCTCAACACCCGCATCCATCACTGATAGGCACCTCCAAGTGATGTGCATCCCTTTCTTCTATGAGGGAGATTCCTGTCCAATCATCTTAAGGAGAGATTCAGGATGAGGACTTGAATCCCTGCCTCAAATTTTATAGCATCCATCACTGATAGGCACCTCCAAGTGATGTGCATCCCTTTCTTCTATGAGGGAGATTCTTGTCCAATCATCTTAAGGAGAGATTCAGGATGAGGACTTGAATCCCTGCCTCAAATTTTAT
>NW_007734760.1:42047-45581 GCF_000696425.1 Galeopterus variegatus | reverse complement strand
TGTCCAATCATCTTAAGGAGAGATTCAGGATGAGGACTTGAATCCCTGCCTCAAATTTTATAAGGGCCTCAGAAGGGCTGCAAATACATGGGTGATTTGGCAAGAAAAACTAATGCCATCCATTTCTCTGAAGGCACACAAAAAAATAAATGATCTTTGTTTGAAAAACAACAACAACAACCAATATTTATGTTCATATTATCTAAATTATCTAATTATGCCAAAGCAATATACTATAATTAATTACAAATGATGAACCAAAATTGAGTGTTAGAGACAAAGTTCGAGAAAAGTTTGACTTTTGTCTCCTCTCACCTACTACATGGAAATGTTCACAGTTGAGTTTCACGGTGGCCCTGACATACCCTTTGCCTCTCTTTTATAACATATTTTTTAATGACATTTACCCTACTAGAGTAATGTAATCTGAAATATGAAATTAAATGCAAGATAATGAATCAGCTCAAATCACTCTCCAAATGAAAATGTCCCTGTTTTCAGCCAGAGTATCTGAACCTCAAACAGGGCACTTCCCACCTTCTCCCTGGGATTCCAGTTGCTTATGCCTAAGACTTATGTTGCCTGCCAGACTGCAAGCTCCTGGAGGACAGAGGTTATATTTTATTCATTTTATTTGATGTTTCTACAGTGCCTTGCATACAGAAAGTACATACTACATATTTGTTTAAAGAATAAATGAAAGCTAGTTAGTATTTGGTGGTCCAATTGTAAATAATAAAATGGAAATATGACAGTTTAATGGAAAATTAACATTACCAATGAAATAGACATGATGTCATATGGTTAAAAAACACACATATACATACATCTGTCCTAATACTTATTTAGAGACAAATTTGTTTAACGTCGTGATTCCTTGATGTCATATTCTTACTGGATAAAACTGGACACTGGATTTGAGACACAGATCTTTAAAAATATTACATCATCATCAATAGGCACGTGAACAACAGTGCTCCTGAAAAATTAGTGCTCCCGGGTAAATTAAATATATATTACATATATTTATCAATTTTCCATCACTACAATAACAAATAGGAAAATTGTACCATTACTACAATTACAAACTTCACTATAACCATGGTCCTTGCATTTTGGGTAGGGCTGATTTTTGACAACCATCACAACGATGACAATGACAGGAATGAAGGCAGCTGGAGCGTGACCAATACTAACACCTTTCCATGTGGAGCGCAACTCACTCCTATCCCTAGGCCAGTTTTAATATATCTGTAATTTGAAAATTACTTTAATTCAAAAACTGAACATTTGCCTCCATGGTCTAAACTATATTACTTGATTAAATTAACATAAATGGTTCCTAATTGGTAATTCAATTATGCCTGGAAGAATCAGCAGGTTATAATAATACAGTATTACAATAACTGAAATGTCGTGAGTTCTTTTTTGTGCTAGACAGCATTCTAAATAACTGATCTATACTAACCTACTTAATCCTCAAAACAACTCTATCAAGTAGATGTCCTTATTATTCCCCATTTGACAGATAAAGAAACTGGCGCCCCCGGAGGTTAAGTAATTTGCCTGTGGTCGCCATGCTTTCTGGTTTCAGAGCCAGCACACCTTACCACCATGCAAAAGTTATCAGGTTTAACTCCTGGGGTCATTAAGCATAATTATGTTTTATGAGATAATTATATTTTTACAGCGTATATTATCTACTTAAAGTTGGACTATTTTACCTTTGAATAATAAATTGTTTTACAAACATCAGCTAGTTTCCTAACATTTCTATGTCATAAGAAAATGACTGAGGCCCAAAGAAGTACAGCTATTTCCACAGAACCAGCGACAAGATAGTTTTTCATGCAAAATGTCAAACGTCCAACCTCTTAGGCTAGTGAATACTACTTCCTGTGATACTGAGGTATAATACCAAGCCATTCAGAAAGCACGAAGGAGCCATGATAAATATATCCAATATATTCATCAATACAAGTCCAATACATTTATTTAATTTTAAATCTCCTCCCATGTTGAAAAACACATTTCTTTTAAATATTTTAAGAGTATTGATTGAATATTCATGATAAATCCAGGGGTTAAGAGAGCTCCTATGATCTCCTTAGAATCTTAATTTGAGATTGCTAATTTCTGTTTATGTTGGTTTTCACTGCTACAAAAGTCTCCTAAGCAATCAGCAGGACCTTTTCAAGGTACTATATTGGTTTTGGCTCTTCAAATGCCACTCACTTAAATAGAAATCAAATCACTGCTTGATTGAAAGGTTACCTCCCTCAAGCTTTGGATGGTTGAGGTGGTTAGAAACTGTGCTGTCAGCAGTAAAGAATGAAATACTTTCTATACCTCCCTGTCTCTTGTTTAAAATGCTTATTTTCTATTATTATTTTTACTGATCAGCCACTGGTAGTTAGTCTGTTCTTGAAAATGGCACTTTGGACAATGTTTCACTGTCTCATGGCAGACGTGTCACCAAGACTTCTGCAGGGGCTGTTTTCAGAGCTAATGACTATAGTGGGCCATCCACGTTCATTCAACCAGCTGTAAGCAGAACTTCCCAGAAGCTAAACTACACAGCGCAGCAGCCCTGCGATCTGCCTTATCTTTGCAAGAGCTCCAGTCTAGAGAGGCTCCTCCAGTGGCTGGCTGAAGAGCACATCAATTCTTCAGAACTCTGATGTTAGGTTATTAAAATGATGAGTCCAGATGGTAGAGACCTGCCCACCCAGTGTCCAGTGGAGTGTGACACATAGGACTTAACAGAGATGTGTTGATTAAATGAGTTATTAGGGTGTGTCTAAGAAAGAGCCTAGGCTAGAGATTTAACATGTGGAATTCTGGAATCAGATAGTCTGAGTCTGAATACTGATTCCCCCACTGGGTGCCCTTAGACAAGTAACGCAACCTCTCTGAGCCTAAGCTTTCCTATTTGTAAGATGGCATGGCAGGTGCTCAATAAATGTTAGTTATTATAAAAGGGAAAAATAATAAGTGGTAATATTAAGTGGCCCCACAGTAATACCTAAGAAGTTGTTTGTGAGCACAAACCACAGTACAGATCAACTTCATCCCTGGCATTTATCTTCTAACACATGTCCCTGTTCCCTGCCTCATGACCACAGACGGAAAGACAGCAGGAAGGCTGGGCTCTGCCACCACTCAGGCTTCCTCTTCCGGGACCCCACCCCTTTTCAGACTTGCCTCCTTGAGAGATTACCCACATGCTGGGTTTACCCAAGGTGAAACACACTTTTTCTATCACAAAATTTAAGTGCCTATTTTTGCATTTGAAAGCTAATACTTTAAGGGCCATTTAACTTACTTTGGCAGCAGTTGCTTCAGTTGTTTTGAAACAATATTTTAATGAGAATAAGTGTTTATTAGGAAAAGAAGACACCCAGTTATGACATAGCTTGAAAGCTATCATCTGCTAGCTTTTCCTCTTCACACCATTATCAGCAGAAGACACACATGGTGAAGGATGGGGGGCGGGGGAAGGCCTGGGAACAATCTTGGGAAACTGCATAGAAG
>NW_007734760.1:40379-41199 GCF_000696425.1 Galeopterus variegatus | reverse complement strand
CACCACAGAGAAGAGCTATACTTAGCAATAATTAAACCTCAGATTAAGAATGTCAAGCATCCCCAAACTAATGAAAAGTCAAAAGTATAATTAGATTGTAAATTTGCCTTCCAGAGGAAGGCCAGCCCCAATTCCCAATCAGTGAAGGGAAAGAGGTCATTTTGTTCTCATTTCCCTTTAGAAAGCATAATTCTTTGAGCGTTGAATGCAGGAGCCCTTACATGCGTGTTTGCTTACCCCAGTTTAAAAACAAAAAAATCTTAGAGAGACACTGGGAAAGGAAGGAGACTGTAAGTCCCAGGAAACAGAGAGTGGGAGAAGTATACTGCTTATTAGGGCATTTAAAAAGTATTATTGCCAAACAGTATTTCAGAAATGTTTACATATAAAAATACAAAAACAAGCAGCTGAACACTATGTTTTGATGGCACTAACCCCCTCTCTGATAAATTAGAACAGTGATTTGGACGTCTGTGGTCCTGAGTGGTGGTGGTTGTTTTCAGTCATCTCTTCGGCAACAAGTGCTGCTGCACTGAATCTCATCAATATCCCTAACTTTCAGAACCAGGAATGTGATTTAGTAATGACACACCTAACTAGAGGAGTCAGATTCCTTCATAAAGAATGCAAATATTTATCCAAAAACAATGAGATTTATGGTGTACTAGTACTCTAGTTAAATATGAAATTGGAAATAAATTAAAACAAATTCCATGTTTTAATCAATTTGGAAGACTTCAAGTATTGAAGCAACAGTGTAATCTTCTTCTGGAAAATATATAATGATGTCATTATTTTGGTACTTGTGACTCCGGGGATA
>NW_007734760.1:36994-39947 GCF_000696425.1 Galeopterus variegatus | reverse complement strand
CCCTAACTTTCAGAACCAGGAATGTGATTTAGTAATGACACACCTAACTAGAGGAGTCAGATTCCTTCATAAAGAATGCAAATATTTATCCAAAAACAATGAGATTTATGGTGTACTAGTACTCTAGTTAAATATGAAATTGGAAATAAATTAAAACAAATTCCATGTTTTAATCAATTTGGAAGACTTCAAGTATTGAAGCAACAGTGTAATCTTCTTCTGGAAAATATATAATGATGTCATTATTTTGGTACTTGTGACTCCGGGGATACAGGAAATAGAACAGAGACAGATGTCTGCTGAGTGCAACAGATAGGTGGTGCTGTGGGTCACAGCAGATGCGGGATTACACTCCGAAAGCCTGGGTTATTACAAAGTCACATCCAAGGTTTAAACATCAGAATCAGAAAGTCAAATAGGTACCCTAAAGAGACATTTGACTTGCACTGGAGCATTTACTTTGGCAAATAAATTTCTGTAACTTCTACAGTGTCCACTGATTTTCTATTTGGCTACAGAATGTCTTAGATTAAAACTTTAATTTTAAGCATTTGAAAGGCTTATCATTGCCTTCTATCATTTAGGAAAATCAAATTCTAATGACACGCTCGTCTTCTGAAGCATAGTAAGTTAACAACTACGCAACGTAATCAGGAACCCAGACAAAGCCTTGGGTTGATTACCTATAGCAAATGGCCAAAATAATTCCACTTGGTATATGGAAGGCTGCTTGCCTTTCTGTTTGGGAATGCACTCTGTACTTGGCTTCAGAAGCCTCAAATCCAATCGCGTGGCTCATTCCCTTCCTGGCTGCTGCACCAACTGCCAGTTAGTCGACTACTTAATTGTCAGATTCACTTTTCTTCTAGTCTACTGCACCAGAGTTATCGTATCTGGTGTCATAGGGCCTTCCAAGCAACACAGGGAACTGGCAAAACTTGTCTTCAGATGCCTACTCCATCCTCCTGTCTGCCAATTCCTATTTCTTTGTAGACTCAGTCTCCACATCTATAATGGGAGGGTTAAAATACCTACTCATATAGTTATTGAGAGGATTCATTGCTGAGTGCTTGTAGAGGGTATAGCACAGTGGCTAGTACTCAGTAGGTACTAAAAATTATTACTGCCCCTTCCCTGCCTCACTAACCAGACAAATAGATGCAAACTGCATGGAAACAGTTGTTAAGCAAACCTATTACTGAATATTTGCATTTTAAAAGAGGCCTTCAAAGTGACTGCCTACCCAAGGATTCGCCAGCCCCTGGACCTGCCTCCCCAACGGGGACAGAAGGTGGGTGGGACCTTTAGGCAGTGCCCACAGGGAGTAAACCATGAGCATTCTCCAGAGGGTCTGCAAGCTAATACAGAATGCAGCATAAATCTCACCAAAAATATGGTTAGGACTTTCAGGTGTGTTTTCTATTGCAGATCTGAATTAACCCTGAAAAGTACCCAAGCTGCAACAGCGGTCATTTACCTAATAAAAAGCATAACAAAATTTTCAGGGTTTAGGAACGCACGTAGGAGCTAACGGAGTGAGTAGGTGGCTTATCTTCCCAAGACTTCGAAAACTACTGGCCTTAATGACCGGCAAATTCTGGCTAAAATGATGATAACTGAGCCCCAGAGTAACTTTTAGCCACGTGAAACTCTTTTCTTTCTGGGGAAGCTCCTGTAATCAAAGCTAGCTAAGGAATGTGCGTGTAAACGACAGAAGAGAAACTGAGGTGGAGAGAGAAGAAACACACACCACTGCATTTTGAAATTCTCTAGGCAGAAAGTTGTATCATGCCTTTTTTTTCTCTTTCCCTGGGGGCGGGCCACTTTTCTCTTGGCGTTGTCTGTCACCTGCCTTCCCGCAGTCTCCTGACGCGGAGACACAACGCGCTTGGAAGGAGAGTGAATTGGGGGGACATTCTCGCCCCGGATAGTTCTGCGCGAACTGCCTTTCAGAGAAAGCTTCCAGGGCCCAGGGCGACTTCCCCAGCGCGTGGGGCTCCCCGGGCGCCTCCCTCGGACCGCAACCCTGGCAAGTCAAAGCGACCGCAGCGCGCGGTGCCGGCGGCTGGAAACTCGGTCACCGCGGTTTCGCACCCAGCCCTGGAGCGTGCAGGACCGAAACGTGTTATCCCAGCACAAAAGCGGGAACTCTTGTGCGGAGTCTTGTGTAAACACCACGCAGGCCCATCCCAAAAGGACTCCCTTTGATGCCTCCGCTGTACTGATTTATCTCACACATAAATCAGGATTCTGCCGACAGATCTCCGTGTTTGCACTAAACAGGAGGCTGCCCTGCAAAGCCCACCCCCTTGTGCTTCTTTTTAAAGGTACGATAACATCTGACACTTCCAGAAACCGGCCTGCCGAGGACACCGCCCAGGGGGAGATTAACGGGATGATTTGTGTCACCCCCTGAACACACGCGGGCACAGGAACCCCACAGGAGGGCACGTGGAAGGGACGCGGAACGGGCAGGAGTTATTTTCCAGTCAGTGGATCTGGAGAAAGATGCCAAGTGCACTTCCCGAGCCAGCGGCACTCCGCGGGCACCTAATCACTGCCAGATGTGGGGAGGGCGCACCGAGCACGTCCCGGAGCAAACACCCGGCCCGCAGCGCGGCGACTGCTCCGATGGGGCAGCGGCGACGGGTGGAGGAAAGGGGACCGGGCGAGGGTGGAGAGCGCTGCAGAGCGGAAAACTGACCGAGAGGAACGAGGACGCCTCCACTCTCCTCGGCATGTTTTTTCAATTAAAAAGTTGGAAAGTAAACAGCGCCTGAGGGCTTCTAACTACTTTGCGGAGACGCGACGGAGAGGGGAATCCTTGCGCGCTTCAAACCCCCCACCTCGAGGTTCCTTGCGGAGTCCACCTCGGCAGCCGGGGAGCGCCCCCAGCGTCCGCGCGTGAATCCGGCGCCCGGGTGCCCCGGCCCGCGGCCCGGGGGGAAAGTTC
>NW_007734760.1:29242-36213 GCF_000696425.1 Galeopterus variegatus | reverse complement strand
TCCCGGCCCCGCGCTCTCGGGCAGTCAACTCGCGCGCGCCCTCGCGCCCGCTCGCCCGCCCCTCTCTTTCCCGCTGGGCCGGCGTCGGAGCGAAGGCGGGAGGAGAGTCCCTGTCGGGGCGGTCCAGCGTTCGCCCTCGGTGTGCGCGAAGGGTGCTGCTGCTGGGGTTGTTTCTAGACCCCGAACTACCTACAGAGTGTGGAGCGAGAGAGTTGGGGAGCAGCGGTGCCACCGAGACGGCGGGGTAAGGTTGTCCCTTCCACAAACGCCTCTGTGGCTTGGAGAGTAAGAGAACGTCCTCGGGGTTCAAGGTTTCCAAGTGCGTGCGCTTGTTGACGCGCAGAGAACCGGGAAGCAAGGGAGCGCGCGCTCACTGTCACCCGTGGAAAGTCGGAGTCGCTAGGGTCCGAAGTCACCAGAAGACACTCTCCCTGCAGAACTCGGAGCGGGATTACAATTCTTGGACCTTCCAGAAAAAAAAGCACCCCCGCCCCTGAAATGATCAGGTTGACTCCAGCTTTATTAGGAAAGGAGGCTGGGCTTTTGAGAGGCTTCAGAAGTTCCTTTCATTGTTGCCCATCAGGCTGCCCTACTGTCTACTTAAGAAAGCCCGCCTTTATCTTTCCTTTTAGAACCCCCTCCCCTGCAGACCCATTGCTTTTATTGCTTTAAAACAGACGAACTGGTGATTGGAGCTGTGAGGAGGGAGGTGCGAAGGAACTTTGTTCACACGTTGACATGGCGGATTACCACTCTAAGTCATCAAAAGCAGTAGAATACTAGCTGCGCAATGGTTGCAGCTTTTCAGTTTGCCCTCCTGAGGACTTGGTAACACGGTTTAACCAGCCGCTAATTCATTCTAAATGGGATTTTTTTGCTTTAGTAAAAGGCAGTGCCCAGAAATGAATACATTCTAAAATATTTCATAGACTCTTCATTCCAGAAACTTTCTTTTTTGAACATAAGGGGGAAACTTGGACATGACTAGCAAAGAAAAGGACAAACTGGCACTTCCCGCCACCCCTCCTTTAGGGGTTGATAAAACCACAGGGTTCCTGATGGTTGCTCTGGAGGAGTGTTCAGATCTCACCGAGATACCTGCCTTATCTTGCAGGGCAAGTGAGGGTCCCTGAAGGGAGTCCAGGATATTCTCAGTCCAGAGTTTACTAACGAATGTTGGGATGAAGCAAACCCATCAATTTTTTTTTTCCTTTTTTTTTTTTGTCTTTTTTCGTGTCCGGCAATGGATCGCAACCCTCAATGTCGCGCCCGTATCGGACCGGCAACGGGATCGCAACCCTTGGTGCAGCACCCGCACCTCGCTCAGCCAGTGAGTGGGAACCGGTCTGTATGTGGG
The DNA here is from genome assembly GCF_000696425.1 of Galeopterus variegatus. NCBI lineage: Eukaryota > Metazoa > Chordata > Mammalia > Dermoptera > Cynocephalidae > Galeopterus > Galeopterus variegatus. Next base: position 34,856 of record NW_007734760.1, on the reverse strand, counting down.
ATCTGAACCCTCGGCGGGAGCGCCGCCGCGCTCCCAAGCTGCGCTCTGTAGCAGTGCGCCACCGGGCCGGCCCCACCCATCAATTTCTTTGTTCAACAGATTCTCCAGCTGCAAAATGGAAAGAATCTTGGCTCCAATTTCAACATTTCAATTGAAAAAAAAATCATTTTTAAAACCTGAATTATGAATATGACACCAAAAGCACAGGGAACATAAGAAAAAATAAATTGTATTTAATCGAAGTTAAAAACTTTTATGCATCAAATGACACCATCAACACACTGAAAAGGCAACTCACAATAGGAGAGAATATTTGCAAATAAAAAATAAATTGTATTTAATCGAAGTTAAAAACTTTTATGCATCAAATGACACCATCAACAGACTGAAAAGGCAACTCACAATAGAAGAGAATATTTGCAAACCATGTATCTGATAAGGGATTAATATCCAGAATATATAAACATTTCCTACAACTCAAACAATAAAAACCCCATTCAAAAATGAACAAAGCGCTTGAACAGACATTTCTCTAAAGAAATATACACACGCATAAAAAAGCATATAAAAGAATACCCAATCACTAATCATTGGGGAAGTGCACATTGAAACCATAATGCCTACTACTTCATACCCTTTAGGATGACTATTACAGAAAAAAAAAGTGTTGGGGAGGATGTGGGGAAATTGGAACCTTTGTTCATTGCTGGTGAGAATGCAAAATGGTGCAACTAACAGTATGGTGGTTTCTCAAAAAATTAAACAGAAATTACCATATGGCCCAGCAATTCCACTTCTGGGTATACACCCAGAAGAATTGAAAGCAAGGACTCAGATATTTGTGCACCCATGTTCACAGCAACATTATTCACAATAGCCAGAAGGTGGAACAACCCAAGTGTCTATCCATGGATGAATGGATAAACAAAATGTAGTATATACATACAGTGGAATATTATTCAGTCCTAAAAAGGGAGGAAATCTGATACATGCTACAACATGGATGAACATTGAGGGCATTACGCTAAGTAAAATCAGCCAGTCCCAAAGGACAAATATGATTCCACTTACGTGAGATACTTAGAATAGTCAAATTCACTGAGACAGAAAGTAGAATGGTGGTTGCCAGGGGCTGGGGACAATGGGAAGTTATTTTATGGGTACAGAGTTTCCGTTTGGCAGTGAGAAACTTCTGGAAGTGGATGGTAGTGATGGTTGTACAACAGTGTGAATGTACTTAATACTGTATACACTTAAAAATGGTTAAGATGGTAAATTTTATGTTATATACATTTTACCCCAAGAAAAACATTCTCACAGAAGAATCACAAGGTACAAAACAAACAAAAACAAAAATCCTAAACCTATGATATTACCTGACATAATGAACCAGACTCACCGAGCTGCTGATAAGAAAACAGGCTCTGCAACTCTGAAGACAATTTTAAGAAGGGGTCCTGGAAGAGCTCCTCCTTTCCCCAACCCCATCACCTTCAGCACAGAGTGGATTGGGTCTCCTGGTTGGGTCCTGCAGGTCCTTGTTGTGGCACCTCCTCTGAGTCCCCTCTGGAGGATACACAGGCTGTGGTCACATGCACATCATCAGCTGACCAAGATTTCTCCAGTCAAGAGCTCAGGGAGGAACTGAGGATCAAGCTGGGGCTTCGGGAGAGGGGAAGGGAAAAGTAAAGAAGAAGAGAAAGGTGTAATTGGAAAGGACTGAGTCAGGTAGCTGAATGCTTTGAACTCCTCAAAGGAGATGACTGCAGATGGGCCACTGGGCCTCCAAGTGGTGGTGGGTGAGCTTCCCCACCCCCACCACTCCCAGAAGCAGCAGCCCAGGCCTGCATTCACAGGGCATCTGTAGAACCTGGCATCCTCTCATCTCATCCTCACCCCAGCCCCGTGCTAGTAGCTTTTAACTGATGAAAAAGCCCAATCACCCTTGACTCCTCCCTTTCCCTCAACCCTACATTCTCACCAAGTGCTGCTTCCACCTTCACAATACATCTCAAACTTCTCTAATTCTCTCCATCTCCCCTGATCCCTCCTGTACAGACCACCATAGCCCCTCTGGACCACTACAGTAGCCCTCCAAGTGGCTTCCACTTGCCCACCTCTGCTCCTTCTCTATTCCAGGCTCCAACACAGCAGCCAGAGCAGCCACTAAGGGCAGATAAGATATGGGACACAATCTGGCTGAACTCTGCGGTTTCCCCAGTTTACTGCCTTGAGAGAATTTCCAGGCTGTGATACGAGGAAGGTGAACCCAGGCAGAGCCCAGTGGGCTCTTTGCATGGAGAAGCTGAGAGTCCAGGGAGACCAAGGCAAGACAGAAGACTAGAGGAGAGAAACCACACTCGATCTGTGCTGCTGCAATCTCTGACTCTATGCTTCCTTTCCAGCTGGCAGCCAGAACATTCCAGCCACTGTCAAGGCCACCATCACCTCCCTTTACCACTCATTTCTCTTCCCTCCTTATGCAGCACCTTTTGCTCCATTTCAGCCAGGCTATTTAGTGTCTCCCTACACATCATGGGCTCGTTCCCATCTGTGAAGCTTCATGCCTAGCATTACACCTCCAAAAACACCCTCCTTTCTCCATTGTGTCGGTACGTTTATCCATGTCTACTTTCAAAGTCCAACTCTCCGTTTAGAAATGGACCCCTGCATTCCACAAGCATGACTTATATGATTACTATATACAAGGCACTGTGTTCCGTGCTGCAGAGAGTGCAAAGTCGGGTCAGACACAGCTTCCCCATCCACAAGTCTAGTAGGTTAGACAGGGCATTCTAGAAAAGATCTACAGTACCGGATAGAAAGTGGGAGGTGCTCAATGTCCTGAGAGAGAGGCAGATAAAGAGCTAGAGAAGGAAGGGAAGCTGGTGATGATTTCTGACTAAGGTAACATGGAAAGCTTCATTGGGACTGGGCCCTGGGGATGTTAGGATTCCACTGAACATGGGAAATGCTTGCTCTCCCATGGGTTGGCAAACATAGGTTTGAGAAATGGGGTCTGGGAACCACCTATAGGAGACAATGCAGGAGTGTTTTTATAAAGTGCAGATGTCTGGACTTCAACTCAGACCTCTGAGTCAAATCTTTCAGGGAGAGGCTGTTTTTACCACTCCCCAGATGATTTCCATGCTCAGTAAACTTGGAGAATCATCACAGTAGACTAAGAGCTTGTTAAGAGAAGGACCCTGTCTTTTATGTTTCTAACAGCTTCTAGCAATTAACATTCAATGAAAGACTGGATCAGGGCAGAGGGATTAAAAAAGGGAGGGAAGTACCTAAAACAATCAGATCTCAGAAAGCAGAATGAAGGACCCTGTCTTTTATGTTTCTAACAGCTTCTAGCAATTAACATTCAATGAAAGACTGGACCAGGGCAGAGGGATTAAAAAAGGGAGGGAAGTACCTAAAACAATCAGATCTCAGAAAGCAGAATGCATGGGGACGCCCCTTGGGAAATTCGGGCATTGACTCACTGAGAAGTTCTGTCACAACTTCAGCCACCAAAGGATGATACATCAGTCTCTGAAAATCAGCCTTTAAGTATGGCAGGAGAGTGAGCTTGTTTTTTGGAAAGGATATTGGCTTCCACAGCTTGGTCATCTGAGTCACTTCACATTCTCTTCCATGCATGACAAAGAATAAATCTGTGTGGCAGGGTAGCCATTATGCTGTTAAGCAAATCCACCAAATGTTATATATCCCGTAAAGAGACTAATGATGGTATAATGGACACCAGGTGCTATGTCTCCAACCTCTCAGATGGGATTATGTTTGAGAACTACGTAAAAATTTTCTTTAGATAAAGAAATAGCTTTTAGGTCTTTAAAAACTTATGGTTTTTTTTTTTTCTCAGTTAGTGTTTCTATTTCTCTAGTTTTTAAACAAACTTAAGGTTTTTGAAAGAGGGCTCTGATGGAGAGCTGCTTTCCCTGTTGTCCCCTAAACCAATATTTTAATCCATTTGATGTGTCTCAGTTCAGAGGAACAGTCTGAAATAGTTCCTCTAGCCCACTACAAGGCCACTGATGATTCTCAGGACGGTACTGGAGTTTCTTTTCAAATTCAGTGAAAGGCAGGGGCCAAGGAAAATGGAAATGTGGCCCCTGAGTCGCAGCTTGGAGACATGGGCAAGTTAACATCTCTGGCTACAATTTCCTCATCGTGACATGGGAGTGTAGGGCAGACGACTGGTAGTTCTGTTCCAGGTCCTAATGTGGATGATAGTTTTCCTATTAGACATCAAGTATATCACACCTGGACACTTCAGGCTATTGACCTAAATAAAAAAGGTTTTTTGGTTTTTTTTTTTTGGCAGCTGGCTGGTAAAGGGGTACTCACCATGCTCTCCCAAGTGAGCTAATCAGCCAGCCCTGATTTGTGTCTTTTGCAATAACATAGATGAGGAAGGGTTGACTTTGGCTTCATCTTTGATTTGGGTTTGTCGTTCATTTGTTCTGGTGGAGGTGAAGTGAGTTGACAGCAGGTGGCCGGGGGAATTTGTCTGTGGACCCTGTTTTGTTCTCAGGCTCCTCTCTGATGTAGGGCAGGCCTCGCACATCTATAGCCCCAAGTATTCTCACCTGTACAATGAAAGGTTTGTGGCTAATTTCCAAGGTCTTTTATAGCTCAAAAACACTAACATGAAAAACATATAAACACTATTTGAGTATTTGAGAATGAACACGTAGAAAATATGAAAGTTGGAAATTTAGACCTATTTTGGATATAGATATATCCAAAAATACACAGTCATGCCCTGCATTATGACTTTTCAGTCAACCTATATGCAAAGGTGGTTCCATAGAATTACATTGGAACTGGAAAATTCCTATTGCGAAGTGACGTCATAGCACAACACATTATAATGTAGGAGGAATAGGCTGTATCATACAGCCTAGGTGTGTAGTAGGCTATCCCATTCAGGTTTGTGTAAATACGCTCTATGATGTTTGCATAATGACAAAATCTCCTGACACAGCATTTCTCAGAATGTATCCCCATCTTTAAACAACACGTGACTGTATACACTTTTACATATATATATGTATATGTATATATATGTTTAATACATAATCACTTGTAGCTGATCACTTTAAAACATATTAGATTAACTCAGAGGTACGTCTTTGTCCTTATATTTATGCTGGTATTCCCGGTGCGTGGTAAACATTCAGTAAATGCTTGTTGAATGAATGACTATTCACATGCAACAACAACAGATCCAAAAGAAAGAGGAGCTATTTTTTCTGTCCGATTCTCACCTAACTTTAGAAAGAACCTCTTTTTTATAGCAATAACAGTAGCCATAGCTGACATTTATCGAGTGCTTTCTGTGTTTTAGACCCTTGATTCATATTTTCTTTATCAGATTCATTTCTACTTTGGACCTTAGGGAAATTACTTCTTTGAGTATTCATTTTATCATCTAGGAAATGAGGACAATAATATCTATTTTGCAATAACGGGGGGGAGGGGAGATTAGAGATTTTTTTTCCAGCTTTTTTTTTTTTTTTTTTTTTGTCTTTCTTTTTCCGTGTCCGGCAACGGATCGCAACCCTCAGTGTTGCCCCCGCACCGGACCGGGGACCGGCAA
>NW_007734760.1:23182-28242 GCF_000696425.1 Galeopterus variegatus | reverse complement strand
GGGACCGGCAACGGGATTGCAACCCTCGGTGTTGCTCCCGCGCCCCGCTCAGCCAGTGAGCAGGAACCGGTCTGTATGTGGGATCCGAACCCTCGGGCGGGAGTGCCGCCGCGCTTCCCAAGCGGCGCACTTATCCAGTGCGCCACCGGGCCGGCCCCTTTTCCAGCTTTTTAAAAAAGTTTTATTTTATTTTTAATTGGCATGTACTGATATACATATTTATAGGGTACAGTGCGATGTTTCAATACATGTGTACAATGTGTAATGATCAAATTAGTGTAATTAGCATATCTATCACCTTAAATACTTATCATTTCTTTGTGGTGAGAACACTCAAAATCCTCTCTTCTAGCTATTTTGAAATATACAATATATTATTAACTTTAGTCACCCTACTGTGCAATGAAAACGAAAACTTATTCCTCCTATCTAACTGTAACTTAAGAGAGAACATTTTTAAAAAATATCTCACACATTGCCTGTCACTCAATAGAAGCTAAATAAATTGTGGCTATTTTTATCATAATTATTCATTGTCTTCCATTTTGCTTTTTAAGGTAAAACAGAAGACCACATGAACAAAGCTAATTTGGTCCAATTATTTTATATGAAATAACAGTATAGTTGAGTAGGGAAGAACCTAGTAAAATTAATTTAAAATCTGAATGATGAAATATTTTTAAAGAAACAGTTTTATTTTTAAAACCAACCAAGTACAAAAATAGTAGAGACACTAAAGAGAACTACTTTAAGGGACAGATTAAAGTGTTTATAACTCACATGTAAATTGTTACTATGTAGGGTACACTCAAGATATTTGAACATAATTTGTTCTTTAAAGTAATTTAAACATTAACTTTATGAATATTGTTTATTCTATAATTTGATTAATAATGCTGAAAAGTAAACTTTTGCTAAGCTTTTGTCAAAATTGTCACAAATTCCAAATACATGTATCAAGATTGGTGAGTTTTCACAGTTTGGTTTTATTCTTACGTGTTATTATCTGTTGATATTATAGTCTTTGAAGATTGGCAGAATTTTACTTTACTCCTTACTTCTTATAAATAACTAGCAGTTTTTATTGGAGTTTGTGAATCCTATAAATGACTAACACTACATTTTTTATTCAAGGTCAAAATCCAATAATTCTTTCCACTTTAGTTATTTATCTTTCATTGAAACCATGCATTACCATACACTTTGAGCTCAAATTTCTCTTTACATTGAATGTGCTTCCCTAGCATGTAAGAATGTCAATATTCTAAAAGATTTGCTTAAAAATAAAGGGCACCAGAAGTACAGAAAATTTATGAAATAAGATCTTTTCTTTTCATAGACTTTTTACTGAATTTCAAAGGTGTTCATTGTTGACTGTGCCTGTGCTGTGGTGATTTCTCACAGGGCCCATTACGTTTATTTGCTCTATAGATTTTTAAAGTTGTGTATATATATTTTACCACAATAAAAAAAAAATGGAACAACAACAAACTTAGGGTTGTAGATTTCCAATCACACATGATAAAAATATTTTGTATTCCACATAATGAAAGCTGATGCCCAGAAGAACCCCATAACTTTTCTAAGCCCAAGACAGTCAAGAATAAGGCTCCTGGGCTGGCTGGTTTGCTCAGTTGGTTAGAGCTGTGGTGTTGATAACACCAAGGTCCGGGGTTCGATCTCTGTACCAGCCAGGTGCTAAATAAATAAATAAATAAGGCTCCATTAAGGTTCCTATTATGTCCAAAACGAGCATATCTCAAATTGAATAAGATCTTCGAATACTGTAATTGCATTTTTCTGCACTGCTTAGCACAATGAAAAACCTGAAACTGAAAAGAATGGAATTTTATAACTAAACCTACAATACTGCAGGAATATAGGAACGTGGATAGCTCAAAGACCATTCTTACACTCTATTTAATACCTCCTATGGAGAAAGTATAGCTAATGAAAGCTTTATGAAACATTAGATTCCTAGATTTTTAATGTGCTGTAAGGAAGGTGCCCGGAAGTCAGATCCCAGGGTTCTAGTCCCAGTACAGATCATAGCCTGCTCTGCAGCCTCGGGAGCCCCTCACTAATCCTCCCACAGGAGTAGTTGCTGGGAAAATGGGCTGCCCAGGGCAAGTACCAGGGCTCCTGAGGACTCTGCTTGTCCCCCACCCTGCTACTCCCTCCAGATGAGCTCATTTCCTCCCCTGCAGAAAAACAGCAGTTATCTGGCAGGAACCCCCTGAAGTTCCTGCCCTCTGCCCCTCCACCCTCTCTGCAGGCATCTCCCTCAGCACCTGGCCGCACCACTTCCCCGTATTTTCCCAGGAAGTGGAATCTTGTCTGCCATTCAAGGCTCCCCTCCAGCTATGTTCCCCACCTCTCCCTGTTCCCATGCTCAGTCCCCATCTCTTACTGTCCCTTGCTCTCTGCCTGGACACGCTTTCCTGTTCGCCAGAGCCAAGCTTCACTTGCACGCTGCACTCTTCAAACGTGAGTCACAAGGTGGCGCTGGCCCTGCTGTAACGAAGGCCATAAACGGCAGGCAAAGCGCCAAATCCAATGGGCACTTTGCTGTCCTTCCTTGATTCACTTAACGTCTCTTCTATTGACCACCCCACCTCTTGAACCTCTCTCCTCCTTCTTTTTTTGTTATTTATTTATTTATTTTTTCCTTTTTGTGTGTCCGGCAATGGATCGCAACCCTCAGTGTCGTGCCTGTACCAGACTGGGACCGGCAACGGGATCGCAACCCTCGGTGTTGCGCCTGCCCCTCGCTCAGCCAGTGAGCGGGAACCGGTCTGTATGTGGGATCCGAACCCTCGGCGGGAGCGCCGCCGCGCTTCCCAAGCGGTGCACTGTAGCAGTGCGCCACCGGGCCGGTCCTCTCTCCTCCTCCTGATGGGGATCAGCACGTTTCTCTGATTCTTCCACTAGCTCTGAGACTATTTAGTCTTGATTTTCATTGCCGCTGCCTCTTTATCTGCCTTGCTTCAAAATAGTGATATTCCAAAGAATTCTGCCATCAGTTTTGCCTCCAAGACCTTGCTAACTGTCTGTGTCTGATGACCTGTTTCCTGCCTGGGCCTCCCTGAGCCCCAGACATTAATACCTAATTGCTTACTAGATATTTCAGAACTTTCCCATTCATATAGTTTTTCCAATTTACTGGCATGTAATAAAGAAAGAAAGAAAGATACAACAATCACAATAATTCGCTGAACTTTCAAAAGGGGAGAACGGGACTGAGACCACCAGAGGTGGGGAAGGCAGAGGGGGAGAGGGGACAAGAAAGGAGGGGAGTGGGGAGGAAGAGGGAGAGTTTAGGAGAAAATCGATAAAGGGCCACAAAAAATGATTACATTGTGTAGTTATAAATAGAGTAATAAAAAATAAATTTTAAGAACAAATTTACTGGCATGAAGTTCATAGTAGTTGCTTATGATTTTTTAAAAAAATCTCATCTGTCTATTCATCTCTTTTCTTGTTCCTGGTATTATTTGACCTTCTCATTTGCTAGAGATTGGCCATTTCAAAGAAACAGCTTTGGCGTTGCTCATCTCTATATTTTTATTTTGTTTTGTTTCTCTACTTTATTTCTGCTCTTACCTTTATTATTTTTTCCCCTTTCTTTGGTTTTACTGTTTTTCTAGTTTTTTGAGTTGAATGCTAAGTCATCTGTGATTTTCTTATACTTTTTTGTTGATGGAGTGAAGGATTGTGGTGGGTATTTGTTATTGTTTCGGGTGGCTAACATCTGAATCCCCCTGCTATGTTTAGGTAATTTCCCATTACGTGACTCTTGACAAGAGGCAGAGGCTTCCTCCCACTAGAAAAGCAAAACAGCCAAAGATGTGCTGTCTCCACTCACCAAAGTATAGAATTTTAAGTTGCCAATTATTACCTCTCAACAAATTTAGCTTATGACATATATTGTTACTGAAGAGAAGTCTGGTGTCAGTCTAATTACCATTTCTTGGCTTTTTCTCTATACTTTCTCACAGTTTTTAAAGATTTTCTCTTTATCTTTGAGGTTCTGTGGTTTCGATTATGATGTATTCAAGTATTGAATTATTTTTATTTACTTTGCTTGGGACTAGGAGTGTACTTTCAATGTAAGAACTCATGTCTTGCTTCTCTTCTGGAAAATTCTCAGCCATTTTCCCCTTTGAATGTTGCTTCCTCACACATTCTATCAATTGTCTTCTGAAATGTCTACTTGATGTTATGTTGGAGCCTCTCTCTCTATCTGCATATCTCTAAGTGCTTTTTCATATTGTTTAAATTTTTATCTCTTTGCATTGGATTCTGGGTAGATAACTCACTACTGTCTTCAGTTTACTTTGTCCAAAATTCTACTGAATTTAAAATATTTTACAAAATGTATTATTCATTTTCAAGATTCCTAATTTTCCTTTTTTTGTACTCACCTATTTTTGTTTCATTTCTCTCTGTTTTTGTTTATAATATCTTTTTTTATGGCTATGATTCTTTCATTTGTGTTTTTGAGCATCCTAAGCTACTTTTAAAATAAGTAAAATAATAAAATAATAAAACAGATAATAATAAATAATAAAAGCCTTTAAAATAGACTTTTAAAGATTATAACAATTATTTAATTTCAACTGGAATGAATTCTTGTTCTGAAAGGTGTTTTTTTTTGTTGTCTGTGTAGATTCTTCACTTCCCTAGAGTAGAATTATATTTTCACACCTTTCTTTTGGCCTCATGGTAGGTGGAGTAGTTTCCCACCTGTTGGCTTTGGGCTTGTCCATATCACTTGCTTTGGCCACTGTGATAATGTGAAATACATATTTGGGCTTCCTCCTGTTTCCTGCATACAAATCTACAAAGTGATAAGAGTGTCTTTTGTATGCTAATGAGATGACTGGTGGCTGTGGGCCCTAGGTAGCTTCAAGATGGGGGTGGTCACTGAAAATACCCAGGCAGGGGCCGGCCCGGTGGCGCACTGCTACAGTGCGCCGCTTGGGAGCACGGTGGCACTCCCGCCGAGGGTTCGGATCCCACATACAGACCGGTTCCCCCCCGCTGGCCGGGGGGGGCGG